>NW_024609676.1:0-232500 GCF_018296145.1 Oncorhynchus tshawytscha
CTGACTCCTAATGGTAATATCTACTGTATGATTACCTTTCTAACTGACTCCTAATGGTAATATCTACTGTATGATTACCTTTCTAACTGACTCTAATGGTAATATCTACTGTATGATTACCTTTCTAACTGACTCCTAATGGTAATATCTACTGTATGATTACCTGTATGATTACCTTTTACTGACTCCTAATGGTAATATCTACTGTATGACTTTCTGGACTGACTGATTACCTTTCTAATGGTAATATCTACTGTATGATTATTGACCTAATGGTAATATCTACTGTATGATTACCTTTCTGACTGACTCTAATGGTAATATCTACTGTATGATTACCTTTCTAACTGACTCCTAATGGTAATATCTACTGTATGATTACCTTTCTAACTGACTCTAATGGTAATATCTACTGTATGATTACCTTTCTGAACTGACTACCTTTCTAATGGTAATATCTACTGTATGATTACCTTTCTAACTGACTCCTAATGGTAATATCTACTGTATGATTACCTTTCTAACTGACTCCTAATGGTAATATCTACTGTATGATTACCTTCTGACTGACTCCTAATGGTAATATCTACTGTATGATTACCTTTCTAATGGTAATATCTACTGTATGACTGACTCCTAATGGTAATATCTACTGTATGATTACCTGACTTAATGGACTGACTGACTGACTCCTAATGGTAATATCTACTGTATGATTACCTTTCTGACTGACTCCTAATGGTAATATCTACTGTATGATTACCTTTCTGACTGACTCCTAATGGTAATATCTACTGTATGATTACCTTTCTAACTGACTCCTAATGGTAATATCTACTGTATGATTACCTTTCTGACTGACTCCTAATGGTAATATCTACTGTATGATTACCTTTCTGACTGACTCCTAATGGTAATATCTACTGTATGATTACCTTTCTGACTGACTCCTAATGGTAATATCTACTGTATGATTACCTTTCTGACTGACTCCTAATGGTAATATCTACTGTATGATTACCTTTCTGACTGACTCCTAATGGTAATATCTACTGTATGATTACCTTTCTGATGACCTAATGGTAATATCTACTGTATGATTACCTTTCTAACTGACTCCTAATGGTAATATCTACTGTATGATTACCTTTCTGACTGACTCCTAATGGTATGATTACCTTTCTAATATCTACTGTATGATTACTGACTCCTAATGGTAATATCTATGATTACCTTTCTGACTGACTCCTAATGGTAATATCTACTGTATGATTACCTTTCTAACTGACTCCTAATGGTAATATCTACTGTATGATTACCTTTCTAACTGACTCCTAATGGTAATATGGTATGATTACCTTTCTAACTGACTCTAATACTAATGGTAATATGATTACCTTTCTAACTGACTCCTAATGGTAATATCTACTGTATGATTACCTTTCTAACTGACTCCTAATGGTAATATCTACTGTATGATTACCTTTCTAACTGACTCCTAATGGTAATATCTACTGTATGATTACCTTTCTAACTGACTCCTAATGGTAATATCTACTGTATGATTACCTTTCTGACTGACTCCTAATGGTAATATCTACTGTATGATTACCTTTCTAACTGACTCCTAATGGTAATATCTACTGTATGATTACCTTTCTAACTGACTCCTAATGGTAATATCTACTGTATGATTACCTTTCTAACTGACTCCTAATGGTAATATCTACTCTGATTACCTTCTACTGTATGATTACCTTTCTAACTGACTCCTAATGGTAATATCTACTGTATGATTACCTTTCTGACTGACTCCTAATGGTAAATGGTAATATCTATCTGTATGATTACCTTTCTAACTGACTCTAATGGTAATATCTACTGTATGATTACCTTTCTGACTGACTCCTAATGGTAATATCTACTGTATGATTACCTTTCTAACTGACCTAATGGTAATATCTACTGTATGATTACCTTTCTAACTGTAATACTACCTAATGATTAATATCTAATGGTAATATGATTACCTTTCTGACTGACTCCTAATGGTAATATCTACTGTATGATTACCTTTCTAACTGACTCCTAATGGTAATATCTACTGTATGATTACCTTTCTAACTGACTCTAATGGTAATATCTAATGGTAATATCTACTGTATGATTACCTTTCTAACTGACTCCTAATGGTAATATCTACTGTATGATTACCTAATGGTAATTTCTGACTGACTGACCTAATGGTAATATCTACTGTATGATTACCTTTCTAACTGACTCCTAATGGTAATATCTACTGTATGATTACCTTTTGACTATGGTAATATCCTGTATGATTCTTCTGACTGACTCCTAATGGTAATATCTACTGTATGATTACCTTTCTAACTGACTCCTAATGGTAATATATCTACTGTATGATTACCTTTCTGACTGACTCCTAATGGTAATATCTACTGTATGATTACCTTTCTAACTGACTCCTAATGGTAATATCTACTGTATGATTACCTTTCTGATTACCTGACTGACCTAATGGTAATAATGGTAATATCTAATGGTAATATCTATGATTACCTTTCTAACTGACTCCTAATGGTAATATCTACTGTATGATTACCTTTCTAACTGACTCCTAATGGTAATATCTACTGTATGATTACCTTTCTAACTGACTCCTAATGGTAATATCTACTGTATGATTACCTAATGGTAATATCTTCTGACTGACTCCTAATGGTAATATCTACTGTATGATTACCTTTCTAATACTGACTCCTAATGGTAATATCTACTGTATGATTACCTTTCTGACTGACTCCTAATGGTAATATCTACTGTATGATTACCTTTCTAACTGACTCCTAATGGTAATATCTACTGTATGATTACTGTATGATTTTCTGACTGACTCCTAATGGTAATATCTACTGTATGATTACCTTTCTGGTAATATCTACTGACTCTAACTGACTAATGGTAATATCTACTGTATGATTACCTTTCTAACTGACTCCTAATGGTAATATCTACTGTATGATTACCTTTCTAACTGACTCCTAATGGTAATATCTACTGTATGATTACCTTTCTAACTGACTCCTAATGGTAATATCTACTGTATGATTACCTTTCTATGATTACTGACTCCTAATGGTAATATCTACTGTATGATTACCTTTCTAACTGACTCCTAATGGTAATATCTACTGTATGATTACCTTTCTAACTGACTCCTAATGGTAATATCTACTGTATGATTACCTTTCTAACTGACTCCTAATGGTAATATCTACTGTATGATTACCTTTCTAACTGACTCCTAATGGTAATATCTACTGTATGATTACCTTTCTGACTGACTCCTAATGGTAATATCTACTGTATGATTACCTTTCTGACTGACTCCTAATGGTAATATCTACTGTATGATTACCTTTCTAACTGACTCCTAATGGTAATATCTACTGTATGATTACCTTTCTAACTGACTCCTAATGGTAATATCTACTGTATGATTACCTTTCTAACTGACTCCTAATGGTAATATCTACTGTATGATTACCTTTCTAACTGACTCCTAATGGTAATATCTACTGTATGATTACCTTTCTAACTGACTCCTAATGGTAATTATCTACTGACTCCTAATGGTAATATCTGATTACCTTTAATGGTAATATCTACTGATTACTTTCTAACTGACTCCTAATGGTAATATCTACTGTATGATTACCTTTCTAACTGACCTAATGGTAATATCTAACTGTATGATTACCTTTCTAACTGACTCCTAATGGTAATATCTACTGTATGATTACCTTTCTAACTGACTCTAATGGTAATATCTACTGTATGATTACCTTTCTGACTGTAATACTACTGTATGATTACCTTTCTAATGGTAATATCTACTGTATGATTACCTTTCTAATGACTCCTAATGGTAATATCTACTGTATGATTACCTTTCTAACTGACTCCTAATGGTAATATCTACAGTATGATTACCTTTCTAACTGACTCCAAATGGTAATATCTACTGTATGATTACCTTTCTAACTGACTCCTAATGGTAATATCTACTGTATGATTCTAACTTCAGTGACTAGTAGTTGAGTAGTTGCTCTGATGTGGATCTCCACCAGATTCCTCTCTGATCTCTGTCTGTTGTCCACTACGGTTGATATCATTTTTTAAGTATCCAATCACCTTCAATCAGGAAGTTATACATTACAGGATATTCTAAACACAGTGATATAACATGATAGCTGTCTGCATCTTTATCAAGAAAAGGGGAACTTCACAGGTATGTCTGTGTGTGGGTTTGCCTGCGTGCTGCATGTATCCTCTTAGTACTCTTCTGCCTTCTGTCTGTGTCCAACTGCAAGTCACATTGTTTTAACAATCCAATCACATTCAATCAGGAAGCTGGTAAACCTGCTAGGTTCCTTTCTTACTTAATCTGAGCCTTAGTTCATCTTCTTACTGAAGTGATTTATGCTAATAATTAATTATTAAAAAAGCACAAGCCTATGGCAAATCACATAATATGTTTCTATTTAAACAATCAATACAATAATTTCACAGATGGCAGTATGTCTACACACTGTTTACCAAGAGAGAGATGCATTAGCACTGTAGCACTACTATATAATGAGCTACTGTATAACTCTTCACAAATACAGTTATGAAGAGAGGTAAATGATATGTCATAATATTTATATACAGGCTCAGAATACCCAATATTACCATCAGCACACTCCTAGTTATATCTTGGTACACCACCATTATCAGGTTGTTTTGCCCCTCAGTGCAGTACCAGCAGTGTGTTGGTGTGTCTGTGTCTTAGAGAGAGAGAGAATGAAGTTGTGTGCACTGTAGGGTGCTGTATGTGTGCGAGTCCTCCCACCAGCCTCCTCTGTTGTCATGGTGATGTTAAACCACTTTCTCACAAATCCAGT
Source organism: Oncorhynchus tshawytscha (assembly GCF_018296145.1). Lineage (NCBI taxonomy): Eukaryota > Metazoa > Chordata > Actinopteri > Salmoniformes > Salmonidae > Oncorhynchus > Oncorhynchus tshawytscha. The sequence goes on from NW_024609676.1 coordinate 4,968, forward strand.
AACGATTGTTAAAACATGACTGGTCATTCCATGCCTTTACAGGAAGCCAGGTTTCTGTGTTCAGCTCAACACAGTCCTCCTCCCCATATTTTGGGTTGTCACCACCATTATCAGGTTGCTGTGAGTACCAGTAACTACAGGGTAAACAAGACAGAGAAAATAAAATAATAAAAATGGTATTTTGTCAAATGCGCGAAATACAACTGGTGTACACTTTACCATGAAATGCTTAGTTACGGGTCCTTCCCAAAAAATTCAGAGTTAAGCAGTAAAAAATATATTAATTAAACATTTACTATATAAAAAAAGGAAAATATACACAAAATAAAAAGTGACTTGGCAATCAGGATAGGTAATAAACAGAGTAGCACAGTGAGTGTGAATAATGTGAAAGAGTGTAAAATACTGTGAAAGTGTGTGTGGATGTGTTAACTGCTATTTCTAGAGTTAGTGTTAGAGTTAGTGTTAGGATTAGAATTACATTAAGGGTTAGGAGCTATGGTTAGTTATATAGTTATGTTTAGGGTTAGTTTTAGGGTTATGGTTAGGGTTAGGGTAAGGTGCTAGGTTTAGGTTTAGGAGCTAGGATTAGTTTTAGGGTTATGGTTAGGGTTAGGGTAAGGAGCTAGGGTTAGGTTTAGGAGCTAGACTTAGTTTTAGGGTTATGGTTAGGTTTAGAATAAGAGTACGGGTTAGGGTTAGGGTAAGGTGCTAGGGTTAGGTTTAGGAGCTAGACTTAGTTTTAGGGTTAGGGTTAGGTTTAGAATAAGAGTACGGGTTAGGGGTTAGAATAAGAGTACGGGTTAGGGTTAGGGTTAGGGGTTAGGGGTTAGGGAAAATACGATTTTGAATGGGACTGAATTGTCGCGTCAATATACGTGTGTTGTGTGTACATGTATGTGTGTGTTTGAGTATCAGTGTAAGTATGTGTGAGTGTGTGGGTAGAGTCTAGTGAGTGTGTGGGTAGAGTCTAGTGAGTGTGTGGGTAGAGTCTAGTGAGTGTGTGGGTAGAGTCTAGTGAGTGTGTGGGTAGAGTCTGAGTGAGTGTGTGGGTAGAGTCTAGTGAGTGTGTGGGTGAGTGTGTGGGTAGAGTCTAGTGAGTGTGTGGGTAGAGTCTGAGTGAGTGTGTGGGTAGAGTCTAGTGAGTGTGTGGGTGTGTGTGTGGGTAGAGTCTAGTGAGTGTGTGGGTAGAGTCTAGTGAGTGTAGAGTGGGTAGAGTCTGGGTGAGTGTGTGGTAGAGTCCAGTGAGTGTGTGGGTAGAGTCTAGTGAGTGTGTGGGTAGAGTCTAGTGAGTGTGTGGGTAGAGTCTAGTGAGTGTCTAGTGGAGTGTGTGGGTAGAGTCTAGTGAGTGTGTGGGTAGAGTCTAGTGAGTGTGTGGGTAGAGTCTAGTGAGTGTGTGTGGGTAGAGTCTAGTGAGTGTGTGGGTAGAGTCTAGTGAGTGCGTGGAGTGTGTGGGTAGAGTCTAGTGAGTGTGTGGAGTGTGTAGAGTCTAGTGAGTGTGTGTGTCTAGGAGTGTGTGGGTAGAGTCTAGTGAGTGTGTGGGTAGAGTCTAGTGAGTGTGTGGGTAGAGTCTTGGGTGAGTGTGTGGGTAGAGTCTAGTGAGTGTGTGTGGTAGAGTCTGAGTGTGTGGGTGAGTGTGTGGATAGAGTCTAGTGAGTGTGTGGGTAGAGTCTAGTGAGTGTGTGGGTAGAGTCTAGTGAGTGTGTGGGTAGAGTCTAGTGAGTGCGTGGATAGAGTCTAGTGAGTGTGTGGGTGCTAGTGAGTGTGTGGGTAGAGTGAGGTGAGAGTCTAGTGAGTGTGTGGGTAGAGTCTAGTGAGTGTGTGGGTAGAGTCTAGTGAGTGCGTGGATAGAGTCTAGTGAGTGCGTGGGTAGAGTCTAGTGAGTGTGTGGGTAGAGTCTAGTGAGTGTGTGGGTAGAGTCTAGTGAGTGTGTGGGTAGAGTCTAGTGAGTGTGTGGGTAGAGTCAGTGTAAAAAAATATTTTTAAACAGGGGTCAATGTAAAAACAGATGTGTTTTTTCAGCTTTAAATGGAGCACATACTTTTTTTGGTCTAAGATCCAACATTTTATTTGTATTTTTAAATGAAATTTTAAGATATATCTTTAGTGCTTGTGGAATGACACCTTTGAACATGATTTGAAGCAACATGTAATTTGTTAAAAGTCTCTATCACACCTGGATGGTCAAATCTCACCTTGTAGTCATTGGATTATGAACAACCCAGAGAATCAGTCCTACTCCTTACACTGAGGTCAGTGTTATTATAGAGCATTAGTCTCTTATCTTTGGGTGGTCAGTGATATTAGAGCAGTAGTCTGTCACCTTGGGATGATCAGCGTTATTATGTAGCAGTAGTCTCTTACCTTGGGGTGGTCAGTGTTATTATAGAGCAGTAGTCTGCCACCTTTGGGTGGTCAGTGGGGTGCCGTCCACCCATTTCCAGGCCCCCTCAGTAACAGAGTCAGTCAGACCAATCCAGGCTCTCTTATTGAAGCTTAAGAGAAACTCCTGTTCGTGAGAAAGATACTGATATTGTCAACTACTATAGACTACATGTGTTAAATACTGGAAGATACACTACTCACCAAGGCATGTTTGATTTCACTCACTCACTCACTCACTCACTCACTCACTCACTCACTCACTCACTCACTCTCACTCACTCACTCACCTGTTCCAAATCACTGTTTATGATCACCAGGTCTGCTCCTCTCTCCAGACAGTCCTCTCTGCTCTCCTTCCAGGTTTTAGTCTCAGTAGACAGGAAGTACCAACTGGATTCCAACTTAATCTGCCAGCCTTCAGGACAGGTTTGTTCTACAACACAAAAACATATATTTCCATCTTGTTATTCTGCACCTATTATTGTAGAATACGAACACTGCATATTAGATACTGTATGTGATGTTATGATCATTTATCAGGTAAACTCACTCAGATTTGAGAACTTTGTCATGACATCATCTCTTTCCTTCTGTAGCTGGTCTCTCTCTTTAGTCAGGGTGTTGTAACTGGTCTGTAGCTGGTCTCTCTCTTTAGTCAGGGTGTTGTAACTGGTCTGTAGCTGGTCTCTCTCTTCACTCAGGGTGTTGTAACTGGTCTGTAGCTGGTCTCTCTCTTTAGTCAGGGTGTTGTAACTGGTCTGTAGCTGGTCTCTCTCTTTAGTCAGGGTGTTGTAACTGGTCTGTATCTGGTCTCTCTCTTTAGTCAGGGTGTTGTAACTGGTCTGTAGCTGGTCTCTCTCTTCAGTCACAGTGTTGTAACTGGTCTGTAGCGGGTCTTTCTCTACAGTCACATTGCCTCTGTTGTCTGGAAAGCATTGATACATTTCCAGTATATCACAAAAGTGAGTACACCCCTCACATTTTTGTAAATATTTGAGTATATCTTTTCATGTGACAACACTGAAGAAATGACACTTTGCTACAATGTAAAGTAGTGAGTGTACAGCTTGTACAACAGTGTAAATTTGCTGTCCCCTCAAAATAACTCAACAAACAGCCATTAATGTCTAAACCGCTGGCAACAAAAGTGAGTACACCCCTAAGTGAAAATAGTTCTGCTGCTATTCTTGAGCAAGCTCTGTACTGGTGATGCCCTGATCCCGCAGCTGAATCAAATTTAGGAGACAGTCCCAGCGCTTGCTGGACTTAACTGGGTGTCCTGAAGCCTTCTTCACAACAGTTGAACCGCTCTTCTTGAAGTTATTGGTGATCCGATAAATGGTTGATTTAGGTGCAATCTTACTGGCAGCAATATCCTTGCCTGTGAAGCCCTTTTTTGTGCAAAGCAATGACGACGGCACATGTTTCCTTGCAGGTAACCATAGTTGGCAGAGGAAGAACAATGATTGGGGCGGCAGGGAAGCCTAGTGGTTAGAGTGTTGGACTAGTAACCAGAAGGTTGTAAGTTCAAACCCCTGAGCTGACAAGGTACAAATCTGTCGTTCTGCCCCTGAACAGGCAGTTAACCCACTGTTCCTAGGCCGTCATTGAAAGTAAGAATTTGTTCTTAACTGACTTGCCTGGTTAAATAAAGGTAATAAAAAAATTCCAAGCACCACCCTCCTTTTGAAGCTTCTAGTTTGTTATTTGAATTCAATCAGAATGACAGAGTGACATGCTGACATGATGTCAGCTGGTCCTTTTGTGGCAGGGATGAAATGCAGTGGAAATGTTTTGGGGGGATTCAGTTAATTTGCATGGTAAAGAGGGATTTTTCGAGTATATTATCGATAATTACGAGTCTCATAGCAAAGATCTGAATACTGATGTAAATAAGGTATGTATGTTTTTTTTAATATATATATACAGTATATAGATTGGGAAAAAAATATTAGCCTGTGTTCCCTTTGTCATTATGCGGTATAGTGTGTAGATTGATTCAATATTTTCTTCTCCTCATCAATTTTAGAAAAAGGCTGTAACGTAACAAAATGTGGAAAAAGTGTAGGTGTCTGAATACTTCCCGAATACACTGTAGACATCGTTTGTGTACTCAAGTAGAGCTGATGCAGTTTTTTTGTTTTTGTTGTCACATTATTGGCAGTGCTTGACTTTGACTGAAATACATACTGTAGCTATGACTTACATACTGTAGCTATGAATTACATACATTATGATAACCAGAACAAACATCATACAATATAGCTAAAGCATGACTTAGAGGATATACTGTGCATTGTTGGGACTTTGAAATGTATAATATTTACCTATTCATTCTTTATGAATGTAAGCTATGAATGCCTCATGAGCTTAGTTTAACTAGTAACCCCATCAGACCCAAAATATAAGCTTGTTCTACCATGGAATTGATAACAAACCCTGTAACCTCAGATGGGTAAAACAATCATTTTGATCTATGGACTTACATACTGTAGCTATGAATTACATACAGTACCAGACATACATACTGTAGCTATGACTTACATACAGTACCAGACATACATACTGAAGCTATGAATTACATACAGTACCAGTCATACATACTGTAGCTATGAATTACATACAGTACCAGTCATACATACTGTAGCTATGAATTACATACAGTACCAGTCATACATACTGTAGCTATGAATTACATACAGTACCAGACATACATACTGTAGCTATGACTTACATACTGTAGCTATGAATTACATACAGTACCAGTCATACATACTGTAGCTATGACTTACATACTGTAGCTATGAATTACATACAGTACCAGTCATACATACTGTAGCTCTGTCTATGAATTACATACTGTACCAGTCATACATACTGTAGCTATGACTTACATACAGTACCAGACATACATACTGTAGCTATGAATTACATACAGTACCAGACATACATACTGTAGCTATGAATTATATACAGTACCAGACATACATACTGTAGCTATGAATTACATACAGTACCAGTCATACATACATACTGTAGCTCTGTCTATGAATTACATACTGTACCAGTTATACATACTGTAGCTATGACTTACATACAGTACCAGACATATATACTATAGCTCTGTCTATGAATTACATACAGTACCAGTCATATATACATACTGTAGCTCTGTCTATGAATTACATACAGTACCAGTCATATATACATACTGTAGCTCTGTCTATGAATTACATACAGTACCAGACATATATACTATAGCTCTGTCTATGAATTACATACAGTACCAGTCATATATACATACTGTAGCTCTGTCTATGACTTACATACAGTACCAGACATATATACTATAGCTCTGTCTATGAATTACATACAGTACCAGTCATATATACATACTGTAGCTCTGTCTATGAATTTGAGAGTGGTTACATTTCTGCAGCGTAATTGTTATTGAGAGTGGTTACGTTTCTTGAGGAAAAAACAGGCAGGTCACCAGGTGCACAGAGCCTGTTTCAGGTTACCAGCCCCTCAGCTGCTTACCAAAAACAGTGGTGGGGTATCCACTGTGCTGTTCTTTAAAAATATTATTTTCAATTGATCTTATTAAATAGTTGTACATAGTTCCAATAACTGAAGTGAAAAAAAATATTGAATTGATGCATTTTAGTGTATGAGACCCCAGCAGGTTGTAAACCTCAGGCTCTGTACCAACTGAACCACACAGAAGACAGAACAATACAAACACGTACAAGTGTTTTTCTATGATGTGCTATTAATGTTTGTGCACATGCCAGCATACGTGTGTGCTTTCGGTTTGTGCGTTCATACCTGTCTGCATCTGTGTGTGTGTGAGAGAGAGAAAGATTATTCTTTGTACCTGAGACATGGGTCTCAGTCTTCACGCTCCTCGTTGCTCTGTTCTGGTTTTCTTCATTAACTTCTTTTAATTCAATCACCTGTTTGTTGACGTAGTCGGCCATCTTATCTAACCGTACCAAATATCAATGATTTCCCCAATCAATCAATTAATCAACTAATTCAGACTGTCTGACCTTTTATTGTGGTATATATGATTTTAACTTTTACTTATATTATTAACTTACTAATGATTACCTTTCTAACTGACTCCTAATGGTAATATCTACTGTATGATTCTAACTTCAGTGACTAGTAGTTGATTAGTTGCTCTGATATGCGTCTCCATTGGTGTCTCTTTTGTCTGTCTGTGGTGCACTGCAGTTGAAAGAATGTTTTAAGTATCCAATCACTTTCAAGCAAGACGTCATATTTCGCAATAACTATATGTGACATGGTTCATAAGGAAGTGACATTATGGCTCGTACTCCGTGACTCACATTCAATCAGGAAGCTGATAGAACTCAGAGGACATTGTTCCTTTATTTATTAATCTGAGCCTTTGTTCTTCTTATTATAAAAGTTATTTATAATAATTGATAATGAAAAAAATGTCATGGGAAGTCACATGACATGTTGCTAATAAAAAGAGCTAGAGAGAGAGAGATTTGTGTACAGTCTACAAGAAATGAGACATAATGAACTGTACATTTTAACATTGACAACAGCTATTGAGTGATATATTCCTAATTTGTTTTGTGTGCGTGCATGATCGTGTGTGTGTGTGTGTGTGTGTGTGTGTGTGTGTGTGTGTGTGTGTGTGTGTGTGTGTGTGTGTGCCACATGCCTTTCTCTCCAACTTCTCGTTTGTACAGCCATTCTACCAACATATATGATCATTCTTCAGATACAGTAAAGAGTACCTTCAACAACCTATAAAGAGCATTTTTCACAGATCCAGAACTGTGGAAATGAACACTGATAGTCCCACCATTCTCCTTGGCCTAATGACCAGTAATGACTGACCACTCTCTCAGAACCTACAGTATGAACAACACAGAGTTCGATTGACCTCTCTCTCAGAACCTGGAGTATGAACAACACAGAGTTAGACTGACCTCTCTCTCAGAACCTGGAGTATGAACAACACAGAGTTCGATTGACCTCTCTCTCAGAACCTGGAGTATGAACAACACAGAGTTAGACTGACCTCTCTCTCAGAACCTAGAGTATGAACAACACAGAGTTAGACTGACCTCTCTCTCAGAACCTAGAGTATGAACAACACAGAGTTAGACTGACCACTCTCTCAGAACCTAGAGTATGAACAACACAGAGTTAGACTGACCTCTCTCTCAGAACCTAGAGTATGAACAACACAGAGTTAGACTGGCCACTCTCTCAGAACCTAGAGTATGAACAAACTGACAGACTGACCCTGTCACTAAACCGGCCCCTTTCTTTAGTCAGGGTAATGTAACGCTCCTCTAACTGTTCTCTCTCGTTTTGCAGCTGGTCACTCTTTCTCTGTAACTGGTCTCTCTCAGCTCAGTAACTGGTTTCGGTTCTTCCGGGACTGGTATCTGTCTGTACACTGGTCAATGATACCTCTACTGGTATCTGTCTGTACACAGGTCAATGATACCTCTACTGGTATCTGTCTGTACACAGGTCAATGATACCTCTACTGGTATCTGTCTGTACACAGGTCAATGATACCTCTACTGGTATCTGTATGTACACAGGTCAATGATACCTCTGCTGGTATCTGTCTGTACACAGGTCAATGATACCACTACTGGTATCTGTATGTACACAGGTCAATGATACCTCTACTGGTATCTGTCTGTACACAGGTCAATGATACCTCTACTGGTATCTGTATGTACACAGGTCAATGATACCACTACTGGTATCTGTATGTACACAGGTCAATGATACCACTACTGGTATCTGTATGTACACAGGTCAATGATACCTCTACTGGTATCTGTATGTACACAGGTCAATGATACCTCTACTGCTATCTGTCTGTACACAGGTCAATGATACCTCTACTGGTATCTGTCTGTACACAGGTCAATGATACCACTACTGGTATCTGTCTGTACACAGGTCAATGATACCTCTACTGGTATCTGTCTGTACACAGGTCAATGATACCTCTACTGGTATCTGTCTGTACACAGGTCAATGATACCTCTACTGGTATCTGTCTGTACACAGGTCAATGATACCTCTACTGGTATCTGTCTGTACACAGGTCAATGATACCTGTACTGGTATCTGTCTGTACACAGGTCATGATACCTCTACTGGTATCTGTCTGTACACAGGTCAATGATACCTCTACTGGTATCTGTCTGTACACAGGTCAATGATACCTCTACTGGTATCTGTCTGTACACAGGTCAATGATACCTCTACTGGTATCTGTCTGTACACAGGTCAATGATACCTCTACTGGTATCTGTCTGTACACAGGTCAATGATACCTCTACTGGTATCTGTCTGTACACAGGTCAATGATACCTCTACTGGTATCTGTATGTACACAGGTCAATGATACCACTACTGGTATCTGTATGTACACAGGTCAATGATACCACTACTGGTATCTGTATGTACACAGGTCAATGATACCTCTACTGGTATCTGTATGTACACAGGTCAATGATACCTCTACTGGTATCTGTATGTACACAGGTCAATGATACCTCTGCTGGTATCTGTATGTACACAGGTCAATGATACCACTACTGGTATCTGTATGTACACAGGTCAATGATACCTCTACTGGTATCTGTCTGTACACAGGTCAATGATACCTCTACTGGTATCTGTCTGTACACAGGTCAATGATACCTCTACTGGTATCTGTCTGTACACAGGTCAATGATACCTCTACTGGTATCTGTCTGTACACAGGTCAATGATACCTCTACTGGTATCTGTCTGTACACAGGTCAATGATACCTCTACTGGTATCTGTCTGTACACAGGTCAATGATACCTCTACTGGTATCTGTCTGTACACAGGTCAATGATACCTCTACTGGTATCTGTCTGTACACAGGTCAATGATACCTCTACTGGTATCTGTCTGTACACAGGTCAATGATACCACTACTGGTATCTGTCTGTACACAGGTCAATGATACCTCTACTGGTATCTGTCTGTACACAGGTCAATGATACCTCTACTGGTATCTGTCTGTACACAGGTCAATGATACCTCTACTGGTATCTGTCTGTACACAGGTCAATGATACCACTACTGGTATCTGTCTGTACACAGGTCAATGATACCTCTACTGGTATCTGTCTGTACACAGGTCAATGATACCTCTACTGGTATCTGTTTGGTCTCTGTCTTGCTCCAGACCAGTGGTGTTGTAACAGACCTCTAAATGGTTTCTTTCTTCATTAGAACGGGCTAAAGAAAGAGAAGTTCCTGTGATGTGTACCAAATTACACTATATTCCTTATATGGTGAGCTGATTTTGACCAAAGCCTTAAGTGCCCTGGTCAAAAGTAGTGTACTTTAAAAAGGATAGGATGATATTTGGGACACTGTGGTTGTGGTATTTTCATAATTTCTTTGTGTGTCAGCAATTTTAAAACACTGCTGGTCCCACAAGCTATGTAACGTCTGTAAGTCCGAATTGTGATCCTTGCTTTGTGTGAACAGAACTATAGTGTGATAATAAAATACATATCTATCCTATCGGCCAGGGTTAAAGTAATGCACTATACATGGAATAGGGTCCCAAATGACACCCTAGATTCCCAAATGGCATGCTATCCCCTATATTAGTGTACTACGTTTGACCAGTGCACTAATGGAGTGTTCATTTGGGACACAGACTCACTCACAGAAAGCCAGTCTCAGGGAGATGTTGAGAGTTACTTGTCAAACACACAGCACTCCTAAACACACAGCAGCCAGCCTGTAGAGACTTAGTCTTCCATCCGCAGAGGAACAGACACACACACACACACTCACACACACACACACAGTTACAGAAACACATTCACCATCATCCTACATCACTAATGATTATGATTAGAATTCTGAAAGCCAAACATTTCCATTGCGTCATTGGTTTTCTTTCGATTGAGGGTAGGCAGCAACAGTTTGCTCAAGCATGTGGTCCTCTCAAATCTGATAAACAGGAAGCTACTGTATGAAGAAATTACCAAAATTACACAATATTGCCAAAGTATGAATTAAAGGGTCTATCTGTGATTGCTATATCACATTTTATTTTTTACTTTTAAATGAATAATATTTCCCCATTGATTCTTGTATGTAGCTTATTCTGTAAATGCCTCATGAGATTAGTTTAACTTTCAAACCCCATCAGGACCCATAATATAAGCTTGTTCTGCCATGGAACTGTTAATAAACACTGTGTAGCCTCAGATTGTTGAAACTATCATTTTGAACTCGTGGATGATCAGTCCTTGCATGCATAGTTCTGTCCCGGCAGGGTGTACACTGTGTTGTTTAAACATTTTATTTTCAATTAATCACATTTAAATAGTTAAAATTAGTTTCAATACCTGAAGTAAAACAATTGAATTGATACATTTTAGTGTATGTGACACCAGAAGGTTTTGAACACCCTGCTCCATACCAACTGAAACACACAGAAGTGTTTTTCCAATTTTGTGGTTTTTGTATATGTGTGTGTGTGTGTGTATGTGTTTGGTTTGTGCGTTCGTACCTGTCTGCATCTGAGTGTGTGAAAGATAGATATTTCTTAGTCCTTACCTGAGAGATGAGTCTCAGTCTTCACGCTCCTCGTTGCTCCGTTCCGGTTTTCTTCATTAACTTTGTTTAATTCAATCATCTGTTTGTTGATGTAGTCAGCCATCTTATCTAACCGTACCGAATATAAATGATGACCCCAAACAATCAATTAACCTCTTTAAGCCCCCCCCTTCTTCTCAATTCAATTTCCACCTGAAGACCCAAATCTAATTGCCTGTAGCTCAGGCCCAGAAGCAAGGATATGCATATTATTGACATCATTGGAAAGAAAACACTCTGACATTTGTGGAATTATGAAAGCAATGTAGGAGAATATAGCACAATAGATCTGGTTTAAATAATACAAGGAACATAATATACATTTTTTGTTTTTATTGTTGTTGCATCATCTTTAAAATGAACAAGACAAAACAAACTTTCAGATAGGATGATGGGGACAATTTCAGTGAAAAACATAAGAGGGCAACAGTACTTGTGCAAAGTTTCAGAATGATAACTTCCGGAATGAGTTTGCTACATGACATTTAGCATGAAGTCACCCAAGTGTCCCACACAAGTTGCCCAAATGTACCCAAGTGGCCGAATTGGTGAAGTTATATATTTTGAAGCAAATAGCTATATACAAAATACCAAAATGGTATTCTAACACACCCCCAAAAAAAGAAAAAAAGACTAAAAACAATATTTAAATTGACAAAATAACAAGGGTAACTATTTACACACTTTCAATATTTGAAGACCCTCAGTCCTCTACACAATATTGTGCTGCTGATGCCAGGTGCCATATCAATCTCTTTCTGCTGTAAAGCATAGTGTCACCAAGCATGTGGTGCAGGTGATGGGGGACTTCATTTTGCAAAGAACACAATGACGCCTCCAATGCTGTACCCTTTTGGCCCTGAGGCACATCCATGCCTGCAGAAATACATTTGGGCAGATGAACATCACTTGTGGCAGGAGCAGAAGGGACAGAGGTAGAGGGGCCAGAACGTGGTGCAGTGGTGCTGTAGCCAGCAAGCTCCTTGATGAGCAGCTCTCTGAAGGCTAGCTGTGAGATGGAGGGCTTTCTGCAGCTCTTAGCCATTTCCTTGTGTAGGATGAATGCATTCACCACAGCAATGTCGATGAAATTATAGAAGAATGTCTTGTACCATTTCATCATCTTGTGGAGAACATTGTAATAGTCTATCAGCGCATCTGACAGGACCACACCTCCCATGCTCTTGTTGTAGTCCTTCACAGCAGCTGGAATGGGGACATTTTGCCCCGCTACCGTCCTTCACACGCCTGACGATGTGATCTCCACTGAAGGACGTGTGGATTGTTGTGCACATCACCACCTCTCTGGTATCCATCCACTTCACAAAGAGCAGGCCTTCTTCACGGATCCATCGCATGGTACCCCGCACAGCCCGCTTAGGCATGTCGTTCACCTTTGTCTTTGGAAAGCCCACCCTGTTGGTACGAATGGTGTCACAAGCCCACACATCCAGCTTCCTAAGGTATCCACAAACTGTTTGTAGCCCTTCCCCAGCAGTTGAAAATCCAATAACTGCATTACAGAGTCATAGCTAAGTCCCTTACCGGTAGAAAAACTGTTCTTCCCCTTATAGACAAAAGAATTGTAAGTGTAGGCACACACAGATTCTGCCAAAACAAACAGCTTGTAACCCGACTTAGTTGGTTTGTTTCTCATGTATTGTTTGAGGCCAATTCTGGCCTTTGAGGCTACCATCCTCTCATCTAGGGACAGGTTCTGGACTGGCTGAAAATAGGTCTTGCAGGGCTCAACAATGTTGGGGTAGAGAGGATTGATTTTGCAAAGTCTGTCAAACGTTGCTGTGCCTCTCTTCTTGTCATTTTCCTCATCAACTTCTGGGTCACTGATATGAAGCGCCTGTGAGAGACCCAGAAACCTATTGCAAGACATGACAGTGAGGGGGAAAGGCAGTTGGTAGAGAGATTACATTTTCCAGTAGTCCCTCAGGGTTTTCAGCTTCACCAGCCCCATGTAGATAACCAGTGAAAGGTAGCAGAAAAGGTCTGACATGGAAATGGGCATCAATGCTACTTTTTTGCCTGCTTGCTTCTTCGCCCCATACTTATTCGTGTTAGACATAAGCGAATCAACAACAGATGGGGTGAAAAACAGCTGAAAAGGCTGAAGAGGGCTGCAGTCCATTGCAGTCATGTTCAGCTGAGGTCCTGGCATCCTTTCCGTCCTAAATGTTAGTTGAGGAGGCTCCACATCATCTTCTAGGACAGTGTGCCAACGCTCATCTGGCCCTTTGTTTGCAGGTTGCACACTTCCCCTCCTCCTCCGCCTCTTTGTCAGTGCCTTCACACCTCTAGATGGCCCGGGAGGTGTGGAGCCGGAGACAGCAGGGGTCCGGCTGGATGAACCAGCTTCAGTGGAGGATGGACACCTTGGCACTGGGGGCTCCCATTCGGAGTCAGTGTCACTTTCACTGTGAAAGAGTTAGAATAGTTTCACGTATGAGCTCTGTATCAACAGGTATAATAAACAGATATATATAGAGTACTGGGAACATAAGGTTGTAGTGCTGTTCCATTTCAATCTGGCCATTGTTGTGGGCCTGCCCTCCCCTCAACAGCCTCAAAAAGGCTATTTCATGTGGGGAGGGGTGGAGCGGCAGACACACATCTCGGCCATGCTCCCTCTAATCCAAAATATGTTGATTGAGTGGAGGAAGCATGGTCGCTGTGTTGAGATGTGTGGGTTTGCTGTTACATTCTACTCCATTTATAGAGTAAAGTGTATATCACAAAAGTAGGTACACCCCTCACATTTTTGTAAATATTTGAGAGTATCTTTTCATGTGACAACACTGAAGAAATGACACTTTGCTGCAATGTAAAGTAGTGAGTGTACAGCTTGTATAACAGTGTAAATTTGCTGTCCCCTCAAAATAACTCTGCCATTTGACCGGATGTTGTCGACTACTCTATAATAACACTGACCACCCAAAGATAAGAGACTACTGCTCTATAATAACACTAACCACCCCAACGTAGGAGACTACTGCCTATAATAACACTGACCACCGCAAGGTAAGAGACTACAGCTCTGATAACACTGACTACTCAAAGATAAGAGACTACTTCTCTATAATAAAACTGACCACCCCAAGGTAAGACACTACTGCTATATAATAACACTGACCACCCCAAGGTAAGAGACTACTGCTCTAATAACACTGACCACCGCAAGGTAAGAGACTACTGCTATATAATAAAACTGACCACCCCAAGGTAAGACACTACTGCTATATAATAACACTGACCACCCCAAGGTAAGAGACTACTGCTCTAATAACACTGACCACCGCAAGGTAAGAGACTACTGCTATATAATAAAACTGACCACCCCAAGGTAAGAGACTACTGCTATATAATAACACTGACCACCCCAAGGTAAGAGACTACTGCTCTAATAACACTGACCACCGCAAGGTAAGAGACTACTGCTATATAATAACACTGACCACCCCAAGGTAAGAGACTACTGCTATATAATAACACTGACCACCCAAAGGTAAGAGACTACTGCTCTAATAACACTGACCACCGCAAGGTAAGAGACTACTGCTATATAATAACTTTGACCACCCCGAGGTAAGTGACGACTGATCTATAATAACACTGACCACCCCAGGGTAAGAGACTCCTGCTCTAATAACACTGACCACCCCAAGGTAAGAGAATACTACTATATAATAACACTGACCACCCCAAGGTAAGAGAATACTACTATATAATAACACTGACCACCCCAAGGTAAGAGACCACTGCTCTATAATAACTGAACACCCCGAGGTAAGTGACGACTGATCTATAATAACACTGACCACCCCAAGGTTAGAGACTACTGTTGTCACGGTCGTCGTAAGGAGGAGACCAAGGCGCAGCGTGGTAAGCGTAATTCTTCTTTAATTAATTATAGAAATAACACTGAACAAACTATCAAAAAAACTAACCGTCTAATATGCGTCGTGCAGACAGGCAACTAAACATAGACCAAGATAAACAGCTGCCTCTGATTGGGATCCATTTCAGGCCACCAAAGACATACAATTGTCTAGACTAACAAAAACTCTACAAAAAACCCTAGACAATACAAAAACTAACATACCCAACCTCATCACACCCTGATCTAACCAAAATAATAAAGAAAACAAAGATAACTAAGGTCAGGGTGTGACAACTGCTCTAATAACACTGACCACTCCAAGGTAAGAGACCCACTACTCTAATAACACTGACCACCCCAAGATAAGAGACTCCTGCTCTAATAACACTGACCACCCCAAGGTAAGAGACTCCTGTTCTAATAACACTGACCACCCCAAGGTAAGAGACTTCTGCTCTAATAACACTGACCACCCCAAGGTAAGAGACTCCTGTTCTAATAACACTGACCATCCCAAGGTAAGAGACTTCTGCTCTAATAACACTGACCACCCCAAGATAAGAGACTACTACTCTAATAACACTGACCAAAGTGGAAGGAGTAGGACTGATTCTCTGTGTTGTTCATACTCTAGGTTTTGAGAGAGTGGTCAGTCTAACTCTTTTGTTTCTACTGCAGGTATTGGAGGAGTGGAGAGCCTAATGGTGGTGAAGGTGAGAACCTTGTGGTGGTACCTTACTGGTCATCAGGCCAAGGAGAATGGTGGGACTATCAATCAGTGTTCATATCCACACTACTGGATCTGTGAAAAAGGCTCTTCATCACACACACACACACACACACACACACACAGACACACACACACTGAATCATGCACACACACACACACACTGAATCATGCACACACACACACACACTGAATCATGCACACACACACACAGAATCATGTACGCACACAAAACAAATTAGGTATATAATACTCAATACCTATTGTCAATCTTAAGATGTACAGTTCATTATGTAGCATTTCTTGTAGACTGTACACAAGTCTCTCTCTCTTTCCCTCTTTTTATTAGCAACATGTCATGTGACTTTATTTTTAAAAATGTTTTCATGATCAATTATTATAAATAACTTTTATAATAGGAAGAACAAAGGCACAGATGAGTAAATAAAGGAACAATCTCTGAGTTTTACCAGCTTCCTGATTGAATGTGAGTCACAAAGTGCGAGCCATGATGTCACTTCCTTAGGAACAATGTCACATACAGTTATTGCGGAATATAACATCTTGCTTGAAAGAGATTGCATAATTAAAACGTTCTTTCTACTGCAGTCGACCACAGACAGACAGAGACACCAATGGAGAGGCACATCAGACAACAACTTGTCATTGAAGTTAGAATCATACAGCAGATATTAGTCTGTTAGAAAGGTAATCATACAGTAGAAGTAAGTTAATACTATAAGTAAAAGTAAAAATCATATATATTACAATAAAAGGTCAGACAGTCTGAATTAGTTGATTAATTGATTGGGGTCATCATTGATATTCGGTACGGTTAGATAAGATGGCCGACTACGTCAACAAACAGATGATTGAATTAAAAGAAGTTAATCAAGAAAACCAGAATAGAGCAACGAGGAGCGTGAAGACTAAGACCCATCTCTCAGGTACAAAGAATTATCTTTCTCTCTCACACACACACACACACACACACACACAAAGATGCAGACAGGTATGAGCGCACAAACCGAAAGCACACACGTATTCTGGCACGTGCAAACACACTAATAGCACATCATAGAAAAATGCTTTTTCGTTTTTTATTGTTCTGTCTTCTGTGTGATCACAACCGGCTGTGGTCACATACACTAAATGCATAATTTCAATATTATTTTTTACTTCAGTTGTTGGAACTATGTACAACTATTTAATAAGATCAATTGAAAATAATATTTTTAAAGAACAGCACAGTGGATACCCCACCACTGTTTTTGGTAAGCAGCTGAGGGTCTGGTAACCTGAAACAGGCTCTGTGCACCTGGTGACCTGCCTGTTTTATCCGCTCAGAGAAACATAAAAAAATGTACGTTGCAGAAATGTAACCAATCTCAAATTCATAGACAGAACTACAGGATGCATGTCTGGTACTGTATGTAATTCATAGACAGAGTTATGTATGACTGGTACTGTATGTAATTCATAGACAGAACTACAGGATGTATGTCTGGTACTGTATGTAATTCATAGACAGAACTACAGTATTTAAGACTGGTACTGTATGTAATTCATAGTTACAGTTTGTAAGACTGGTACTGTATGTAATTCATAGACAGAACTACAGTAAGTATGTCTGGTACTGTATGTAATTCATAGACAGAGTTATGTATGACTGGTACTGTATGTAATTCATAGACAGAGTTATGTATGTCTGGTTCTGTATGTAATTCATAGCTACAGTATGTATGACTGGTACTGTATGTAATTCATAGACAGAGCTACAGTATGTATGACTGGTACTGTATGTAATTCATAGACAGAGCTACAGTATGTATGACTGGTTCTGTATGTAATTCATAGACAGAGCTACAGTATGTATGACTGGTACTGTATGTAATTCATAGACAGAGCTACAGTATGTATGACTGGTTCTGTATGTAATTCATAGCTACAGTATGTATGACTGGTTCTGTATGTAATTCATAGACAGAGCTACAGTATGTATGACTGGTACTGTATGTAATTCATAGACAGAGCTACAGTATGTATGACTGGTTCTGTATGTAATTCATAGCTACAGTATGTATGACTGGTACTGTATGTAATTCATAGACATGGCTATGTATTCAAGGACTGTCCATCCATGAGATCAAAATGATAGTTTTACCCATTTGATTCTACACAGTGTTTGCAGTTCTGTGGTAGAACAAGCTTATATTTTGGGTCCTGATGGGGTTACATAGTTAAACTAAGCTCATGAGGCATTTACAGTAGAAGTTACATTCATAAAGAATGAATAGGTAAATATTATACATTTCAAAGTCCCAACAATGTAAGCAGCAATCACAGCCTCTTTACGTCTTGCTTTAGCTATATTGTGTAATTTTGGCTTCCTGTTTATCAGAATTGAGATGACAGCACTCTTGAGCAAACGTTCGCTGCCAACCCTAAATCGGGGGGAGGGGGGTTTGGTTGTCAGACTACTAGTCAGTAGAGATGTAGGATGTTGTATGTTGTTTATTCTGTTTGTAATCATAATGTAGGATGGTGTGTGTGTGTGTGTGTGTGTGTGTGTGTGTGTGTGTGTGTGTGTGTGTCTGCCTGTGTTTCTCTGCAGATGGAAGACTAAGACTCTACAGGCTGGCTGCTGTGTGTTTAGGAGTGCTGTGTGTTCTACAAGTCACTCTCAACATCTCCCTGAGGCTGGCTTTCTGTGAGTGAGGCTTTGTCCCAACTGATACCCCACTATCACAGTACTTTTGACATTGCACTATATAGGGAATAGGGTGCCATTTGGGACTGCGTACTGAAACCTATTTCAGTCGAAGTCAAGCACTGCCAATAATGTGACAACAAAAACAAAAGAACTGCATCAGCTCTACTTGAGTACACAAACCATGTCTACAGTGCATTCTGGAAGTATTCAGACGTCCTCACATGTTGTTACGTTACAGCCTCATTATAAAATTGATGAGGAGAAGAAAAAATTGAATCAATCAACACACAATGACAATACCGCATAATGACAAAGTGAAAACAGGTTAATAGAATATTTTCCAAATGTATAAAAAAACAAAAACATAAATACCTTATTTACATAAGTATTCAGACCCTTCGCTGTGAGACTCGAAATTGAGCTCAGGTGCATCCTGTTTCCATTGATCTTCCTTGAGATGCTTCTAGAACTTGATTGAAATCCACCTGTGGTAAATTCAATTGATTGGACATGATTTGGAAAGGCACACACCTGTCTATATGAGGTCTTACAGTTGACAGTGCATGTCAGAGCAAAAACCAAACCATGAGGTCAAAGGAGTTGTCCATAGAGCTCTGAGACAGGATTGTGCTGAGATACAGATCTGGGGAAGGGTACTAATACATTTCTGCAGCATTGAAGGTCCCTAAAAACACAGTGGCCTCCATCATTCCTAAATGGGAGGATTTGGGAAACACTAAGGCTCTTGCTATAGCTGTCCGTCAGGGACGTGACGGCCAGGTACTTCAACAAAAGTACTCTGACAGAACTCCAGAGTTCCTCTGTGGAGATGGGAGAACCTTCCAGATGGACAACCATCTATGCAGCACTCACTAATCAGGCCTTTATGGTGGAGTGGCCAGGCGGAAGCCACTCCTCAGTAAAAGGCACATGACAGACAACGCAGGAATGGCTTCAGACTCTGAATGTCCTTCAGTGGCCCAGTCAAAGCCTGGACTTGAACCGAATCGAACACCTCTGGAGAGACTTGAAAATAGCTGTGCAGCAATGCTCCCCATCCAACCTGACAGAGGTTGATAGGATCTACAGAGAATCATGGGAGAAACTCCCCAAATACAGGTGTGCCAAGCTTGTAACCAATAATCATACCCAATAAGTCTCGAGGCTGTAATCGCTGCCAAAGGTGCTTCAACAAAGTACTGAGTAAAGGGTCTGAATAATAATAGTAAATTTGATATTTCTGTTTTATTATTTTTAATCTTGGAACTACCCATCCCGGATCCGGGAGAATTGTCAGCAACTCCACTAATTAGCATCGTGCAATGGTCAAATAATCTTACTAGAAAATATTCATATTCATGAAAATCACAAGTGAAATATATTGGAACACAGCTTAGCCTTTTGTTAATCACCCTGTCATCTCAGATTTTCAAAATATGCTTTACAGCCAACGCTAGACAAGCATTTGTGTAAGTTTATCATAGACTAGCATAGCATTATGCATTGCTAGCAGCAGGCAACCTTGTCACGAAAATCAGAAAAGCGATCAAATTAAATCGTTTACCTTTGATTAACTTCGGACGTTTTCACTCACGAGACTCCCAGGTAGATAGCCAAAATTCATTTACCAAAATATTATTTTTGGAGGCGAAATAGTTCCGTTTGTTCTTCACGTTTGGCTGAGAAATCACCCGGAAATTGCGGTCACGACAACGCCAAAAAGTATTCCAAATTAGCTCCATAATATTGACAGAAACATGGCAAACGTTGTTTATCGATAGCCTAGCATAGCGTTATGTCCAGCTAGCAGCAGGAAGCTTGGTCACGAAAATCAGAAAAGCAATCAAATTAATCGTTTACCTTTGATGATCTTCGGATGTTTTCACTTACGAGACTCCCAGTTAGACAGGAAATGTTCCTTTTGTTCCATAAATATTATTTTCATACCCAAAATACCTCAGTTTGTTTGTCACATTATGTTCAGAAATCCACTGGTCACGACAACGGCGAAAAAAAATCCAAATTATATCCATAATATCGACAGAAAAAAATAGAACTTCCGGCGCCGACAGAGATGGCCGCCTCGCTTCGCGTTCCTAGGAAACTATGCAGTTTTTTGTTTTTTTACGTGTTATTTCTTACACTAGTACCCCAGGTCATCTTAGGTTTCATTACATACAGCCGAGAAGAACTACTGAATATAAGATCAGTGTCAACTCACCATCAGTACGACCAAGAATATGTTTTTCGCGATGTGGATCCTGTGTTCTGCCTTACAACCAGTGCAACGGAGTGGATTACATGCAGCGACCCAAAAACGACTCAGAAAAAGAGGGAAACGAAGCGGTCTTCTGGTCAGACTCCGGAGACGGGCACACCGTGCACCACTCCCTAGCATTCTTCTTGCCAATGTCCAGTCTCTTGACAACAAGGTTGATGAAATCCGAGCAAGGGTAGCATTCCAGAGGGACATCAGAGACTGTAACGTTCTCTGCTTCACGGAAACATGGCTAACTGGAGAGACGCTATCCGAAGCGGTGCAGCCAGCGGGTTTCTCCACGCATCGCGCCGACAGAAACAAACATCTTTCTGGTAAGAAGAGGGGCGGGGGCGTATGCCTTATGACTAACGTGACATGGTGTGATGAAAGAAACATACAGGAACTCAAATCCTTCTGTTCACCTGATTTAGAATTTCTCACAATCAAATGTAGACCGCATTATCTACCAAGAGAATTCTCTTCGATTATAATCACAGCCGTATATATCCCCCCCAAGCAGACACATCGATGGCTCTGAACAAACTTTATTTAACTCTCTGCAAACTGGAAACGATTTATCCGGAGGCTGCATTCATTGTAGCTGGGGATTTTAAGAAGGCTAATCTGAAAACAAGACTCCCTAAATTTTATCAGCATATCGATTGCCCAACCAGGGGTGGAAAGACCCTGGATCATTGTTACTCTAACTTCCACGACGCATATAAGGCCCTGCCCCGCCCCCCTTTCGGAAAAGCTGACCACGACTCGATTTTGTTGATCCCTGCCTACAGACAGAAACTAAAACAAGAGGCTCCCACGCTGAGGTCTGTCCAACGCTGGTCCGACCAAGCTGACTCCACACTCCAAGACTGCTTCCATCACGTGGACTGGGAGATGTTTCGTATTGCGTCAGACAACAACATTGACGAATACGCTGATTCGGTGTGCGAGTTCATTAGAACGTGCGTTGAAGATGTCGTTCCCATAGCAACGATTAAAACATTCCCTAACCAGAAACCGTGGATTGATGGCAGCATTCGTGTGAAACTGAAGGCGCGAACCACTGCTTTTAATCAGGGCAAGGTGTCTGGTAACATGACTGAATACAAACAGTGCAGCTATTCCCTCCGCAAGGCTATCAAACAAGCTAAGCGCCAGTACAGAGACAAAGTAGAATCTCAATTCAACGGCTCAGACACAAGAGGCATGTGGCAGGGTCTACAGTCAATCACGGACTACAGGAAGAAACCCAGCCCAGTCACGGACCAGGATGTCTTGCTCCCAGGCAGACTAAATAACTTTTTGCCCGCTTTGAGGACAATACAGTGCCACTGACACGGCCTGCAACGAAAACATGCGGTCTCTCCTTCACTGCAGCCGAAGTGAGTAAGACATTTAAACGTGTTAACCCTCGCAAGGCTGCAGGCCCAGACGGCATCCCCAGCCGCGCCCTCAGAGCATGCGCAGACCAGCTGGCCGGTGTGTTTACGGACATATTCAATCAATCCCTATACCAGTCTGTTGTTCCCACATGCTTCAAGAGGGCCACCATTGTTCCTGTTCCCAAGAAAGCTAAGGTAACTGAGCTAAACGACTACCGCCCCGTAGCACTCACATCTGTCATCATGAAGTGCTTTGAGAGACTAGTCAAGGACCATATCACCTCCACCCTACCTGACACCCTAGACCCACTCCAATTTGCTTACCGCCCAAATAGGTCCACAGACAATGCAATCTCAACCACACTGCACACTGCCCTAACCCATCTGGACAAGAGGAATACCTATGTGAGAATGCTGTTCATCGACTACAGCTCGGCATTCAACACCATAGTACCCTCCAAGCTCGTCATCAAGCTCGAGACCCTGGGTCTCGACCCCGCCCTGTGCAACTGGGTACTGGACTTCCTGACGGGCCGCCCCAGGTGGTGAGGGTAGGCAACAACATCTCCTCCCCGCTGATCCTCAACACTGGGGCCCCACAAGGGTGCGTTCTGAGCCCTCTCCTGTACTCCCTGTTCACCCACGACTGCGTGGCCACGCACGCCTCCAACTCAATCATCAAGTTTGCGGACGACACAACAGTGGTAGGCTTGATTACCAACAACGACGAGACGGCCTACAGGGAGGAGGTGAGGGCCCTCGGAGTGTGGTGTCAGGAAAATAACCTCACACTCAACGTCAACAAAACTAAGGAGATGATTGTGGACTTCAGGAAACAGCAGAGGGAACACCCCCCATCCACATCGATGGAACAGTAGTGGAGAGGGTAGCAAGTTTTAAGTTCCTCGGCATACACATCACAGACAAACTGAATTGGTCCACTCACACAGACAGCATCGTGAGGAAGGCGCAGCAGCGCCTCTTCAACCTCAGGAGGCTGAAGAAATTCGGCTTGTCACCAAAAGCACTCACAAACTTCTACAGATGCACAATCGAGAGCATCCTGGCGGGCTGTATCACCGCCTGGTATGGCAACTGCACCGCCCTCAACCGTAAGGCTCTCCAGAGGGTAGTGAGGTCTGCACAACGCATCACCGGGGGCAAACTACCTGCCCTCCAGGACACCTACACCACCCGATGCTACAGGAAGGCCATAAAGATCATCAAGGACATCAACCACCCGAGCCACTGCCTGTTCACCCCGCTGTCATCCAGAAGGCGAGGTCAGTACAGGTGCATCAAAGCTGGGACTGAGAGACTGAAAAACAGCTTCTATCTCAAGGTCATCAGACTGTTAAACAGCCACCACTAACATTGAGTGGCTACTGCCAACACACTGTCAATGACATTGACTCTACTCCAGCCACTTTAATAATGGGAATTGATGGGAAATGATGTAAATATATCACTAGCCACTTTAAACAATGCTACCTTATATAATGTTACTTACCCTACATTATTCATCTCATATGCATACGTAGATACTGTACTCTATATCATCGACTGCATCCTTATGTAATACATGTATCACTAGCCACTTTAACTATGCCACTTGGTTTACATACTCATCTCATATGTATATACTGTACTCGATATCATCTACTGTATCTTGCCTATGCTGCTCTGTACCATCACTCATTCATATATCCTTATGTACATATTCTTTATCCCCTTACACTGTGTATAAGACAGTAGTTTTTTGGAATTGTTAGTTAGATTACTTGTTCGTTATTACTGCATTGTCGGAACTAGAAGCACAAGCATTTCGCTACACTCGCATTAACATCTGCTAACCATGTGTATGTGACAAATAAAATGTGATTTGATTTGATTTGAGAAGCATGGAAACGTTTTTTGCAATCAATCCTCAAGGTGTTTTTCAAATATCTTTTTGACAATATATCAACCGGGACAGTTGGCTTTTCAGTAGGACCGGGAGGAAAAATGGCTACCTCTCTCTTTCACGCAAGAATCACTGAGAGCCATCAGCTGGCCACTTACGCAATGTGTTTGTTTACGCTCATTCTTCAACATAAAGGTGTGAAACTATGTCTAAAGGCTGTAGACACCTTAGGGAAGACATAGAAAAAGGAATCTGGTTGATATCCCTTTCAATGGGATATAGGGATGCATAGAAAGACAGGGGTTTCAAAATAAGGGTCACTTCCTGATTGGATTTTTCTCAGGATTTCGCCTGCAATATCAGTTCTGTTATACTCACAGACAATATTTTTACAGTTTTGGAAACTCTAGATTGTTTTCTATCCTAAGCTATCAATTATATGCATATTCTAGCATCTGGTCCAGAGAAATAGGCAGTTAACTTTGGGAATGTTATTTTTCCAAAAATAAAAATAGTGCCCCCTAGCTTAAAGTTGCACAAATTTCTACAAAACTGTTTATGCTTTGTCATTATGGGGTATTGTGTTTAGATTGATGAGGGGAGAAAACAATTTAATACATTTCAGAATAAGGCTGTAAGAAAGTCAAAGGGTCTGAATACTTTCTGAATGCACTGTATAAGCCTGGGATATCAACCATTCAAAGTTGGCCTTATTTGGAGTGACCATAGAATTCTATGTAAGTGACCTAACTTAGTAAAATATTTGCCTGCCATTAGGCCATGTCCTTTGCTAACCTAACATAACTAATGAAAGCCAAGTTTGATGTGTTTATCTTCTGACCATTTGGGCGGAAGTGTCTGGGAACGAGATTAGGTGTCATCTAAACTTAACTTTACAGCCTGTTTCTTCCTTCAGCACAGCTTGTCCCCCTTTATATGTTTATATCATATTCAACATAGTGGGTCATGTCACACTTGACATGGGTGATATTGTCACACAGTTAGGCCATGTTTATGAACCCTTTATAAAGCATGCCATATACTTAAAGATGCTAAATAACATATTTATGTAGTGTTTATGAAAGCATTACGAAGGCTGTATAAAAGCCTTCATAAGCTGAAGGTCATTTAAAGCGGGACCATGAAGGTCAGGCTATGTTATGAAGTTATTATTTGTGAGTATTAAAGATTAAATCCCAATCAGTGAAAGAATGATTGGTCTAGCTAACTAGCAGATTTACATCAATCATCAACGTCAATGATCAGCTGATAGTCTGTCCTATTTTCCTGATGCCGATTATGTATTTTGTAACCAGTGGTGGAGTGATATTTGTTTATGACATCATCATGTCTCAATCAAGTTTGTACTGACAGATGGCCCCTTTTGAATCTCTTTATAGAATATACATGACATGCATCCTCAGATTACGTCTGACTATATCCACATTGTCTCAAAAATGTGTTATATTTAAACACCTTCCTACACCACGTTAGGCAATCCTCATTTCAAAATAGTCTCTAAACATCCATGTCAATCTTGAATGATAATTCATCACGTTTTACTGGTGAAATGTCCACACTGCATGTCAATAATCTCAGTCATTATCATGGGAAAATGCATTTAGATATTATTGAGTTACTGTTTTGTGAGTGAATTAACCAGGAGCTATATGTATCAATCCTTTCCAGATAACAGAGGCAATGTGACTACAGAGAAAGACCTGCTACAGACCAGTTACAACACACTGACTGAAGAGAGAGACCAGCTACAGACCAGTTACAACACCCTGACTGAAGAGAGAGACCAGCTACAGACCAGTTACAACACTATGACTGAAGAGAGAGACCAGCTACAGACCAGTTACAACACCCTGACTGAAGAGAGAGACCAGCTACAGACCAGTTACAACACCCTGACTGAAGAGAGAGACCAGCTACAGACCAGTTACAACACCCTGACTGAAGAGAGAGACCAGCTACAGACCAGTTACAAAACCCTGACTGAAGAGAGAGACCAGATAAAACCCATGTACAACATTCTGACTAAAAAGGGAAAGCAGCTACAGACCAGGTACAACACCCTGACTAAAGAGAGAGACCAGCTACAGACCAGTTACAACACCCTGACTAAAGAGAGAGACCAGCTACAGAAGGATATAGATGATCTCACGTCAAAGTTCTCTAATCTGAGTGAGTTAACCTGATAAATGATCAAAACAACACATATCTAATATGCAGTAAACTTGTGTTCGTATTCTACAATTATAGGTGCAGAATAACAAGATGGAAATGCATGTTGTTGTCTTGTAGAACAAAAATGTCCTGAAGGCTGGCAGAAGTTTGAATCCAGTTGGTACTTCCTGTCTACAGTGAAAAAACCCTGGAGGGAGAGTAGACAGGACTGTCTGAAGAGAGGAGCAGACATGGTGATCATAAACAGTGATAAGGAACAGGTGAGAGAATCAAACATCTCTTGGTGAGTAGTGTATCTTCCAGTATTTAACACATGTAGTCTATAGTAGTTAAAATCCTCAGTATCTTTCTCACCAACAGGAGTTTCTCTTCAGCTTCATTAAGAGAGCCTGGATTGGTCTGACTGACTCTGTTACTGAGGGGACCTGGAAATGGGTGGACGGCACCCAACTGACCACCCCAAGGTAAGAGACTACTGCTCTATAATAACACTGACCACCCCAAGGGAAGAGATTACTGCTCTATAATAACACTAACCATCCCAAGGTAAGAGACTACTGCTCTATAATAACACTGACCACCCCAAGGTAAGAGACTACTACTCTATAATAACACTAACCACCCCAAGGTAAGAGACTACTGCTCTATAATAACACTGACCACCCCAAGGGAAGAGATTACTGCTCTATAATAACACTAACCATCCCAAGGTAAGAGACTACTGCTCTA
The DNA here is from genome assembly GCF_018296145.1 of Oncorhynchus tshawytscha. Classification (NCBI taxonomy): domain Eukaryota; kingdom Metazoa; phylum Chordata; class Actinopteri; order Salmoniformes; family Salmonidae; genus Oncorhynchus; species Oncorhynchus tshawytscha. The sequence goes on from NW_024609676.1 coordinate 31,823, forward strand.
TAATAACACTGACCACCCCAAGGGAAGAGATTACTGCTCTATAATAACACTAACCATCCCAAGGTAAGAGACTACTGCTCTATAATAACACTGACCACTCCAAGGTAAGAGATTACTGCTCTATAATAACACTGACCACCCCAAGGTAAGAGACTACTGCTCTATAATAACACTGACCACCCCAAGGTAAGAGATTACTGCTCTATAATAACACTAACCATCCCAAGGTAAGAGACTACTGCTCTATAATAACAATAACCACATTGTAATGAGTAGGACTGATTATCCGTGTTGTTCATAATTCAAAGAACACAAGGTGAGCCTTGACCATCCAGGTGTGATAGAGACCTTTAGCAAATTACATGTTGTTTCAAATCATGTTCATAGATGTCATTCCACGAGCACGAAAGACATATCTTAAAATATCATTAAAAAATACAGATAAAGTGTTGGTTCTTGTTCCAAATAAGGCAATGCTCCTTTTAAATCTGAAAAAACATGTCTGTATTTACATTGACACCTTTTTTTGTTTTTTTACACTGACACTCTTGCACTGAGTCTATGTACACACTCACTAGACTCTACCCACACACTCACTGGACTCTACCCACACACTCACTAGACTCTACCCACACACTCACTGGACTCTACCCACACACTCACTAGTCTCTACCCACACACTCACTGGACTCTACCCACACACTCACTAGACTCTACCCACACACTCACTGGACTCTACCCACACACTCACTAGACTCTACCCACACACTCACTGGACTCTACCCACACACTCACTAGACTCTACCCACACACTCACTGGACTCTACCCACACACTCACTAGTCTCTACCCACACACTCACTGGACTCTACCCACACACTCACTAGACTCTACCCACACACTCACTGGACTCTACCCACACACTCACTAGACTCTACCCACACACTCACTGGACTCTACCCACACACTCACTAGACTCTACCCACACACTCACTAGACTCTACCCACACACTCACTGGACTCTACCCACACACTCACTAGTCTCTACCCACACACTCACTAGACTCTACCCACACACTCACTGGACTCTACCCACACACTCACTAGACTCTACCCACACACTCACTAGTCTCTACCCACACACTCACTAGACTCTACCCACACACTCACTAGACTCTACCCACACACTCACTAGTCTCTACCCACACACTCACTAGACTCTATCCACACACTCACTAGTCTCTACCCACACACTCACTAGACTCTACCCACACACTCACTAGACTCTATCCACACACTCACTAGACTCTACCCACACACTCACTAGACTCTATCCACACACTCACTAGTCTCTACCCACACACTCACTAGACTCTACCCACACACTCACTAGTCTCTACCCACACACTCACTAGTCTCTACCCACACACTCACTAGACTCTGCCCACACACTCACTAGTCTCTACCCACACACTCACTAGTCTCTACCCACACACTCACTAGACTCTACCCACACACTCACTAGACTCTACCCACACACTCACTAGTCTCTACCCACACACTCACTAGACTCTACCCACACACTCACTAGTCTCTACTCACACACTCACTAGACTCTACCCACACACTCACTAGACTCTACCCACACACTCACTAGTCTCTACCCACACACTCACTAGACTCTACCCACACACTCACTAGTCTCTACCCACACACTCACTAGACTCTACCCACACACTCACTAGTCTCTACCCACACACTCACTAGTCTCTACCCACACACTCACTAGACTCTGCCCACACACTCACTAGTCTCTACCCACACACTCACTAGTCTCTACCCACACACTCACTAGTCTCTACCCACACACTCACTAGACTCTATCCACACACTCACTAGTCTCTACCCACACACTCACTAGACTCTACCCACACACTCACTAGACTCTACCCACACACTCACTAGACTCTACCCACACACTCACTAGACTCTATCCACACACTCACTAGTCTCTACCCACACACTCACTAGACTCTACCCACACACTCACTAGTCTCTACCCACACACTCACTAGTCTCTACCCACACACTCACTAGACTCTGCCCACACACTCACTAGACTCTACCCACACACTCACTAGACTCTGCCCACACACTCACTAGTCTCTACCCACACACTCACTAGTCTCTACCCACACACTCACTAGTCTCTACCCACACACTCACTAGTCTCTACCCACACACTCACTAGACTCTACCCACACACTCACTAGTCTCTACCCACACACTCACTAGACTCTACCCACACACTCACTAGTCTCTACCCACACACTCACTAGTCTCTACCCACACACTCACTAGACTCTACCCACACACTCACTAGACTCTACCCACACACTCACTAGACTCTACCCACACACTCACTAGACTCTACCCACACACTCACTAGACTCTACCCACACACTCACTAGACTCTACCCACACACTCACTAGACTCTGCCCACACACTCACTAGTCTCTACCCACACACTCACTAGTCTCTACCCACACACTCACTAGTCTCTACCCACACACTCAGACATACTTACACTGATACTGAAATACATGTACACACAAAACACACACATGTATATTGACACCACAAATCAGTCCCATTTAAAATCTTATTTTCCCTTACCCGTCCTCTTACTCTAACCCTAAACTTAACCCTAAAACTAACCCTAACCCTAGACTAATTCTAACCTTAACCCTAAACCTCCTAGAAATAGTATTTAACACGTCCACACACACTTTCACATTCTTTCACATTCTTCACACTCACCCTGCAACTCTGTTTATTATCTATCCTAATTGCCTGGTCACTTTTTATTTTGTGTTTAATATTTTCATTGTTTTATTTAGCAAATGTTTTATTAATTTATTTCTTACTATTTTACTCTGAATTGTTGGGGATTGACCTGTAACTAAGCACGTCATGGTAAAGTCTACACCTGTTGTATTCAGCGCATGTGACAAATCAAAATGTTTATTCATTATTTTCTCTGTCTTCTTTACCCTGTAGTTACTGGCAATCACAGCAACCTGATAATGGTGGTGACAACCCAGCAAATGGGGAGGAGGACTGTGTTGAGCTGAACACAGAAACCTGGCTTCCTGTAAAGGCATGGAATGACCAGTCATGTTTTAACAATCGTTACTGGATTTGCGAGAAAGTGGTTTAACATCACCATGACAACAGAGGAGGCTGGTGGGAGGACGTGCACACATACAGCACCCTACAGTGCACACAACTTCATTCTCTCTCTCTCTAAGACACAGACACACCAACACACTGCTGGTACTGTACTGAGTGGCAAACAACCTGATAATGGTTGTGAACCAGGATATACTGTAACAAGGACTGTGCTGGTGTTAATATTGGGTATTCTGAGCCTGTATATAAATATTCTGACATATCATTTACCTCTCTTCATAACTGTATTTGTGAAGAGTTATACAGTAGCTCATTATATAGTAGTGCTACAGTGCTAATGCATCTCTCTCTAGGTAAACAGTGTGTAGACATACTGCCATCTGTAAAATGCTTGTATTCATTGTTTTAAATAGAAACATGTTATGTGATTTGCCATAATGTGATTTTTTTCATCGTCAATTATTAGCATAAACGACTTCAGTAAGAAGATGAACTAAGGCTCAGATTAAGTAAGAAAGGAACCTATCAGGTTTACCTGTCACCTTCATTTCCTTTGTTTTGTATTTATTTAGTTGGTCAGGGCGTGAGTTGGGTGGGCAGTCTATGTTTGATTTTCTATGATTTGGGGATTTCTATGTTTCGGCCTAGTATGGTTCTCAATCAGAGGCAGGTGTCATTAGTTGTCTCTGATTGAGAATCATACTTTGGTAGCCTGGGTTGCACTGTTTGTTTGTGGGTGATTGTCTATGTTAGTGGCTTGTGTCAGCACAGGTCTCATTTGTAGCTTCACGGTCGTCATTGGTTTATTGTTTTTGTATAGTGTTGCAGTGTTCATTGTTTTCTTTATTAAAATTCACCATGAACACATACCACGCCACATTTTGGTCCTCTGATCCTTCTCGCCTCTCCTCTTCAGATGAAGAGGAGGACGTCCGTGACAGAATCACCCACCAACCAAGGACCAAGCGGCGTGGTAAAAGACAACGACGACAGCAGCAGCAGCAGCAACAACAGCGGCCAGCATCACAGGACTCCAGGACTCCTGGACATGGGAGGAGATACTGAGGAGATACTGAATGGATACATGCTGCACGCAGGCAAACACACACACAGACACACACACAGACACACACAAAAACAGACACAGACACAAACACAGACACACACAAAAACAGACACAAACACAGACACAAACACAGACAGACACACAGACACAAACACAGACAGACACACACACAGACACGTGTGAAGTTCCCCTTTTCTGATAAAGATGCAGACAGATGTCCCACACACACCTCTGAATACCTCTTCACACTGATGTCACACACAGACAGCATAGATAAACGAAAAGTGTCCCTATCGATGGCATAGAGAGATAGAGTCATAATGTAAACTCCATTTGAAGGCTGGGGAAGCCACAAACAGAACAGTCAAAGTTATAGGATGAAAGAATGCGCTCCTCATTACTTGTTGTCATGCAGCTATCATGTTATATCACTGTGTTTAGAATATCCTGTCATGTATAACTTCCTGATTGAAGGTGATTGGATACTTTAAAAACTGTAGTGGACAACAGACAGAGATCAGAGAGGTAACTGGTAGAGATGCACATCAGAGCAACTACTCAACTACTAGTCACTGAAGTTAGAATCATACAGTAGATATTACCATTAGGAGTCAGGTAGAAAGGTAATCATACAGTAGATATGACCATTAGGAGTCAGGTAGAAAGGTAATCATACAGTAGATATTACCATTAGGAGTCAGGTAGAAAGGTAATCATACAGTAGATATGACCATTAGGAGTCAGGTAGAAAGGTAATCATACAGTAGATATTACCATTAGGAGTCAGTTAGAAAGGTAATCATACAGTAGATATGACCATTAGGAGTCAGTTAGAAAGGTAATCATACAGTAGATATTACCATTAGGAGTCAGTTAGAAAGGTAATCATACAGTAGATATTACCATTAGGAGTCAGGTAGAAAGGTAATCATACAGTAGATATTACCATTAGGAGTCAGGTAGAAAGGTAATCATACAGTAGATATTACCATTAGGAGTCAGTCAGAAAGGTAATCATACAGTAGATATTACCATTAGGAGTCAGGTAGAAAGGTAATCATACAGTAGATATTACCATTAGGAGTCAGGTAGAAAGGTAATCATACAGTAGATATTACCATTAGGAGTCAGGTAGAAAGGTAATCATACAGTAGATATTACCATTGGGAGTCAGGTAGAAAGGTAATCATACAGTAGATATTACCATTAGGAGTCAGTTAGAAAGGTAATCATACAGTAGATATTACCATTAGGAGTCAGTTAGAAAGGTAATCATACAGTAGATATTACCATTAGGAGTCAGGTAGAAAGGTAATCATACAGTAGATATTACCATTAGGAGTCAGTCAGAAAGGTAATCATACAGTAGATATGACCATTAGGAGTCAGGTAGAAAGGTAATCATACAGTAGATATTACCATTAGGAGTCAGGTAGAAAGGTAATCATACAGTAGATATTACCATTAGGAGTCAGGTAGAAAGGTAATCATAAGTAAGTTAATACTGTTAGTAAAAGTTAAAATCATATATACTACAATTACAGGTCAGACAGAATTAATTAGTTGATAAATTGATTGATTGGGGTAATTATTGATATTCGGTACGGTTAGATAAGATGACCGACTACGTCAACAAACAGGTGATTGAATTAAAAGAGGTTAATGAAGAAAACCGGAACAGAGCAACGAGGAGCGTGAAGACTGAGACCCATCTCTCAGGTACAAAGAATTGTCTTTCTCTCTCTCTCACACACACAGATGCAGACAGGTATGAACGCACAAACCGAAAGCACACACGTATTCTGCCACGTGGACACACATTAATAGCACATCATAGAAAAGCTCTTGTTCATTTTTTATTATTCTGTCTTCTGTGTGGTTCAGTTGGTACAGAGCCTGAGGTTTACAACCTGCTGGGGTCACAGACACTGAAATGCATCAATTCAATATTATGTTTTACTTCAGTTGTTGGAACTATGTACAACTATTTAATAAGATCAATTGAAAATAATATTTTTAAAGAACAGCACAGTGGATACCCCACCACTGTTTTTGGTAAGCAGCTGAGGGGCTGGTAACCTGAAACAGGTTCTGTGCACCTGGTGACCTGCCTGTTTTTTCCGCTCAGAGAAACATAAAAAAATGTACGTTGCAGAAATGTAACCAATCTCAAATTCATAGACAGAGCTACAGTATATATGACTGGTACTGTATGTAATTGCTAGACAGAGTTATGTATGTAAGACTGGTACAGTATGTAATTCATAGACAGAACTATGTCTGGTACTGTATGTAATTCATAGACAGAACTATGTCTGGTACTGTATGTAATTCATAGACAGAACTATGTCTGGTACTGTATGTAATTCATAGACAGAACTATGTATGACTGGTACTGTATGTAATTCATAGACAGAACTATGTATGTCTGGTGTTAGAAATTAGATATGTAGACGGGCGAGTCGGTCAAGGATCGATTCAGACAAGGTGGTAAATTGTATGACAAGCGACAGTTTATTCAGAGTGAAGATATCTAGAACAGCGTAAATACGGCTCTCCCGCTGGTTCGTACGGAACTGCAGACAAAGAGACCGTTACAATCAGTACACCACTTATATATAGAACAGAAAGTAGGTTGATCCTGGAAGATCGGATCCTTGGATTGGCTCAGCTGGGGTGTAGTCTGTAGTCTTCCGCCATTGGCTCAGTTGTCTGTCCGTCATCGTAGAATCCTCTTCGGGCACACAATGTTCAGCTACAAAGGAGATTGTGTGTGTGCGCTGGTTTTGGCAATTAGTGTAATGCGGGAGCTATCCTGTAGGGGACCCCATAAGCTTTACTTTGAGTTGTAGCCCTGTATTAACAATAGTTTGGTCACCTGTATAAGAAATAGCATTTCTCTACACTGGTACTGTATGTAATTCATAGCTACTGTATGTATGTCTGGTACTGTATGTAATTCATAGCTACTGTATGTATGTCTGGTACTGTATGTAATTCATAGCTACAGTATGTATGACTGGTACTGTATGTAATTCATAGACAGAACTATGTATGTCTGGTACTGTATGTAATTCATAGCTACAGTATGTATGACTGGTACTGTATGTAATTCATAGACAGAGCTACAGTATGTATGACTGGTACTGTATGTAATTCATAGACAGAGCTACAGTATGTATGACTGGTACTGTATGTAATTCATAGCTACAGTATGTATGACTGGTACTGTATGTAATTCATAGCTACAGTATGTATGACTGGTACTGTATGTAATTCATAGACAGAGCTACAGTATGTATGACTGGTACTGTATGTAATTCATAGCTACAGTATGTATGACTGGTACTGTATGTAATTCATAGACAGAGCTACAGTATGTATGACTGGTACTGTATGTAATTCATAGCTACAGTATGTATGACTGGTACTGTATGTAATTCATAGACAGAGCTACAGTATGTATGACTGGTACTGTATGTAATTCATAGACAGAGCTACAGTATGTATGACTGGTACTGTATGTAATTCATAGCTACAGTATGTATGACTGGTACTGTATGTAATTCATAGACAGAGCTACAGTATGTATGACTGGTACTGTATATAATTCATAGCTATAGTATGTACTCAAGGACTGTCCATCCATGAGATCAAAATTATAATTTTACCCATCTGAGGTTACACAGTGTTTGTTAACATTTCTGTGGTAGAACAAGCTTATATTGTGGGTCCTGAGGGGTTCAGAAAGTAAAACTAAGCTCATGAGGCATTTATAAGTTACATTCATGAAGAATGAATAATACTTTTCAAAGTCCCAACAATGCCGGCCTACTAGCTGCCACCGATCCCCTCTTCTGTTTCATTTAGTTGTGTCTGATTTAGTTGTACCTGTTTGGTGTTGAGGTTTAGGTTTTGGGCTTTAAACCCGGTAGGCCCGCCGGCCTACTAGCTGCCACCGATCCCCTCTTCTGTTTCATTTAGTTGTGTCTGATTTAGTTGTACCTGTTTGGTGTTGAGGTTTAGGTTTTGGGCTTTAAACCCGGTAGGCCCGCCGGCTTTTCTGCTTGTTTTTCTGTTTATGGTGTGTGAATATTTTGTGGATTTCATTTTTCCGAACAGTTTCGTCCTTGTTTGTTGGACTGGGTCTTTATGCGCCCTTGTGTGTGTGGCGTGACCGTCTCTCTGTTTTTTGGAAATAAACGATCCACATCTTTGTACTTACCCTGCTCTCTGCGCCTGACTCCTCCACCCACTACTTCTAGAAGCCGTTACAGTCATGCTTTAGCTATATTGTGTAATTTTGGTAATTTCTTCATAAAGTTGCTTCCTGTTTATCAGAATTGAGATGAAAGCACTCTTGAGCAAATGGTCACTGCCAACCATAAATCGGGGTGGGGGGTGGGGGTTGGTTCTCAGAGTTCTAATCGTAGTCAGTAGTGATGTCAGATTATGTTTATTCTGTTTGTAATCATAATGTAGGATGGTGTGTGTGTGTGTGTGTGTGTGTTTCTGCGTCTGAGTTTCTGTGTCTGTGTTTCTGTGTGTCTGAGTGTGTATGTATGTTTGTGTATGTGTGTTCCTCTGCGGATGGAAGTACATGACTTTACAGGCTGGCTGCTGTGTGTTTAGGAGTGCTGTATTTTCTACAAGTCACTCTCAACATCTCCCTGAGGCTGGCTTTCTGTGAGTGAGGCTATCCTCTTTTATAATGCACTACATTTGAACAGGGCCATTAGGACAGATATGAATGTCATTGTCACACCATAGTTCTGTTGTCACAAACCAAGGATCACAATTCAGACTTACAGACATTACAGACCAGCAGTCTGTCAACATAGCTGACACACAAAATAAATGTTCTGTGTCCCAAATAGCATTCTATCCTCTTTAAAGGGCACTACTTTTGACCAGGGCACATAGGTCTTTGGTCAAAAGCAGCTCACCATATAAGTAATAGTGTCATTTGGGACACATCCCAGGAACTTCTCTTTTCTTTCTTTCAGCCCGCTCCCACAAAGTGAGAAAACCTTTATAGGGCTGTTGCAACACCACTGGTCTGGCGCAAGACCAGACAGATCCCAGTTGTATCATTGCAGACCAGTGCCTGACGAACAGAAACTAGTTACATGAGCGTTACAATGCCCTGACTAAAGACAGGGACATGTTGAGAGACAGGGCCAGTATCCTGACCAATGAGAAGGTGGTGCTAGAGAGGAGGCTCTCAGTGTGGTAAGTAGGTCAGTAGTCAAGTCAGTCACTAGGGCTGTGTCCCCATTCTCTATCCTTCATTCTCCAGAAGTGTGCACTTGTTCAGTCATGCATTTAAATGCATTGGATTGGTGCAATCATATTCCTCGAAATCGTCGAGGGAGAGTGTACGAGTGTATATTTCGGGGAGAAGGGTTTAGCTTCGAATTTAACCTCATGAGTGCACCCTCATTGTGGATTTGCCAACAGTTAATTTGCAAGTTCAAATCCCCAAGCTGACAAGGTACAAATCTGTCGTTCTGCCGCTGAACAGGCAGTTAACCCACTGTTCCTAGGCCGTCATTGAAAATGAGAATTCGTTCTTAAATGACTTGCCATGTAAAATAAAGGTAAAATAAATCAAATAAAATTACAATGTTAGAATTTGTTGTTCAATACGTGTAACATAGTATATTTCTCTGACAGAGCTAAACAGTGGAAAACCTGTCCTGAAGGAAACGCAATACAGAGAGAGTGGGGAGAGGGGAAAGAGAGGGGAGATAGGGAAGAGTGGAGGAGTGAGGGGAGGATAGAGAGGGGAGAGGGGAAAGAGAGGGGGAGATAGGGAAGAGTGGAGGAGTGAGGGGAGGATAGAGAGGGAGAGGGGAAAGAGAGGAGATAGGGAAGAGTGGAGGAGTGAGGGGAGGATAGAGAGGGAGAGGGGAAGAGAGGAGAGGGAAGAGTGGAGGGGAGGGGAGGGGAAGAGAGGGGAGATAGGGAAGAGTGGAGGAGTGAGGGGAGGATAGAGAGGGGAGAGGGAAAGAGAGGGGAGATAGGGAAGAGTGGAGGAGTGAGGGGAGGATAGAGAGGGGAGAGGGGAAAGAGAGGGGAGATAGGGAAGAGTGGAGGAGTGAGGGGAGGATAGAGAGGGGAAAGAGAGGGGAGAGGGGAAGAGTGGAGGAGTGAGGGAGGATAGAGAGGGGAAAGGGAGAGATAGGGAAGAGTGGAGGAGTGGGGAGGATAGAGAGAGAGGGGAAAGAGGGGAGATAGGGAAGAGTGGAGGAGTGGGGGGAGGATAGAGAGGGGAGAGGGGAAAGAGAGGGAGATAGGGAAGAGTGGAGGAGTGAGGGGAGGATAGAGAGGGGGAGAGGGAGAGGGAGAGTGGAGAGAGGGAAGAGAGAGGGAAAGAGAGGGAGGAGGGAAGAGTGGAGGAGTGAGGGGAGGATAGAGAGGGGAAAGAGAGGGGAGATAGGGAAGAGTGGAGGAGTGAGGAGGATAGAGGAGGAAAGAGAGGGAGATAGGGAAGAGTGGAGGAGTGAGGGGAGGATAGAGAGGGGAAAGAGAGGGGAGATAGGGAAGAGTGGAGGAGGAGGGGAGGATAGAGAGGGGAAAGAGAGGGGAGATAGGGAAGAGTGGAGGAGTGAGGGGAGGATAGAGGGAGAGGGGAAAGAGAGAGTGGAGAGGGGGAGGAAGAGAGAGGAGATAGGGAAGAGTGGAGGAGTGAGGGGAGGATAGGGAGAGGGAAAGAGAGGGGAGATAGGGAAGAGTGGAGGAGTGAGGGGAGGATAGAGAGGAAAGAGAGGGGAAAGAGAGGGGAGATAGGGAAGAGTGGAGGAGTGAGGGGAGGATAGAGAGGGGAAAGAGGGGAGATAGGGAAGAGTGGAGGAGTGATAGGGAGGGAGGGGAAAGATAGGGAGAGGGGAGGAAGAGAGGGGAGATAGGGAAGAGTGGAGGAGTGAGGGGAGGATAGAGAGGGGAAAGAGAGGGAGATAGGGAAGAGTGGAGGAGTGAGGGGAGGATAGAGAGGGGAAGGGGAAAGAGGGGGAGATAGGGAAGAGTGGAGGAGTGAGGGGAGGATAGAGAGGGGAAGAGTGGAGGAGTGAGGGAGAGAGGGAAGAGTGGAGGAGTGAGGGGAGGATAGAGAGGGAAAGAGAGGGGAGATAGGGAAGAGTGGAGGAGTGAGGGGAGGATAGGGAAGAGGGGAAAGAGAGAGGGGAGATAGAGAGGGAAGAGTGGAGGAGTGAGGGGAGGATAGAGAGGGGAAAAGAGAGGGAGATAGGGAAGAGTGGAGGAGTGAGGGGAGGATAGAGAGAGAGGGGAAAGAGAGAGGGGAGATAGGGAAGAGTGGAGGAGTGAGGGGAGGATAGAGAGGGGAAGGGAGAGGGGAGTGGAAGAGGGGAGGGGAGATAGGGAATAGGAAGAGTGGAGGAGTGAGGGGAGGATAGAGGGGAGAGGGAAAGTGGAGGAGTGAGGGGAGGATAGAGAGGGAAAGAGGGGAGATAGGGAAGAGTGGAGGAGTGAGGGGAGGATAGAGAGGGGAAGAGAGGGAGATAGGGAAGAGTGGAGGAGTGAGGGAGGAGAGAGGGGGGAGGGAGATAGGGAAGAGTGGAGGGGAGGATAGAGAGGGAGAGAGGGGAGATAGGGAAGAGTGGAGGAGTGAGGGAGGATAGAGAGGGGAAAAAGGGGAGATAGGGAAGAGTGGAGGAGTGAGGGAGGATAGAGAGGGAGAGGGGAAAGAGGGAGATAGGGAAGAGTGGAGGAGTGAGGGGAGGATAGAGAGGGGAAAAGAGGGGAGATAGGGAAGAGTGGAGGAGTGAGGGAGGATAGAGAGGGGAAAGAGGGGAGAAGGGGAGGATAGGGAGAAAGAGAGGAGATAGGGAAGAGGGAGGATAGGAGATAGAGAGGGGAAAGAGAGGGGAGATAGGGAAGAGTGGAGGAGTGAGGGGAGGATAGAGAGGGAGGGAAAGAAGAGGGAGGGGAGGATAGAGAGGGAAGAGTGGAGGAGTGAGGAGGAGAGAGGGGAAAGAGAGGGAGATAGGGAAGAGTGGAGGAGTGAGGGGAGGATAGAGAGGGGAAAGAGAGGGGAGATAGGGAAGAGTGGAGGAGTGGGGAGGATAGAGAGGGAAAGAGAGGGGAGATAGGGAAGAGTGGAGGAGTGAGGGGGAGGAAGAGGGGAAAGAGGGGAGATAGGGAAGAGTGGAGGAGTGAGGGGAGGATAGAGAGAGGGAAAAGAGGGGAATAGGGAAGAGTGGAGGATAGGGAGGATAGAGAGGGAAAGAGGAGAGAGGGGAAAGAGAGGGGAGATAGAGAGGGAAGAGTGGAGGGGAGTGAGGGGAGGATAGAGAGGGAGAGGGGAAAGAGAGGGAGATAGGGAAGAGTGGAGGAGTGAGGGGAGGATAGAGAGGGAGAGGGAAAGAAGAGTGGAGGGGAGATAGGGAAGAGAGGGGAAATACAAGATAGGGAAGAGTGGAGGAGTGAGGGATAGAGAGGGGAAATAGGGAAGAGTGGAGGAGTGAGGGGAGGATAGAGAGGGGAAATAGGGAAGAGTGGGGAGAGGAGGAAGAGAGGGAAAGAGAGGAGATAGGAAAGAGTGGAGGATGAGGGGAGGATAGAGAGGGGAAAGAGAGGGAGATAGGGAAGAGTGGAGGGAGGATAGAGAGGGGAGGATAGGGAAGAGAGGAGGGGGAATAGAGAGGGGAAAGGGGAAGAGGGAAGAGGGAGGAGAGGGGAGGATAGAGAGGGGAAAGAGAGGGGAGATAGGGAAGAGTGGAGGAGTGAGGGGAGGATAGAGAGGGGAAAAAGGGAGATAGGGAAGAGTGGAGGAGTGAGGGGAGGATAGAGAGGGGAAATAGGGAAGAGTGGAGGAGTGAGGGGAGGATAGGGGAGAGGGGAAAGAGAGGGAGATAGGGAAGAGTGGAGGAGTGAGGGGAGGATAGGAAAGAGGGAAATAGGGAAGAGTGGAGGAGTGAGGGGAGGATAGAGAGGGAAATATGAAGAAGGAGGAAGAGGAGGATAGAGGGAAGAGGATAGGGAGATAGGAGGGGAGAGAGGGAAGAGGGAGAGTGGAGGAGTGAGGGAGGATAGAGAGGGAAAGAGAGGGAGATAGGGAAGAGTGGAGTGAGGGAGGATAGAGAGGGAAATAGGAAGAGAGGAGGGGAGGATAGAGAGGGGGAGAGGGGAAGAGTGAGGGGAGGAAGAGGGGAGGATAGAGTGGAGGAGGAAAGAGAGGGGAGATAGGGAAGAGTGGAGAGGGAGGAAGAGAGGGAAATAGGGAAGAGTGGAGGAGTGAGGGGAGGATAGAGGGGAAAAGAGGGGAGATGGGGGAGTGGAGGATAGAGGGGAGAGAGGGGAAATAGGGAGTGGAGGAGATAGGGAGGAGTGGAGGGAGGGGAGGATAGGGGAAAGAGGGAAGATAGGGAAGAGTGGAGGAGTGAGGGGAGGATAGAGAGGGGAAATAGGGAAGAGTGGAGGAGGATAGAGAGGGGAGGATAGAAGAGGGGAGAGGAGGAAAGAGAGGGGAAAGAGAGGGGAGATAGGGAAGAGTGGAGGAGTGAGGGGAGGATAGAGAGGGGAGAGGGGAGATAGGGAAGAGTGGGGGGAGGATAGAGAGGGAAAAGGAGGGGATAATAGAGGGAGAGGGGAAAGAGAGGGGAGATAGAAGATGGAGGAGTGAGGGGAGGATAGAGAGGGAAAGAGGGGAGAGGGAAGTGGAGGAGTGAGGGGAGGATAGAGAGGGGAAATGGAAGAGTGGAGAGGGGAGGATAGGGAAAGAGAGGAGATAGGGAAGGGGAGGATGAGGGAGGAGAGGGGAAAGAGAGAGGAGATAGGGAAGAGTGGAGGAGTGAGGGGAGGATAGAGGGAAGGGGAAATAGGGAAGAGGAGGATGAGGGGAGGATAGAGAGGGGAGAGGAGGGAAGAGAGGAAAGAGGGAGATAAAGGAAGAGTGGAGGAGTGAGGGGAGGATAGAGAATAGGGAAGAGTGGAGGAGTGAGGGAGGATAGAGAGAGGGGAAAGAGAGAGGAGGATAGGAAGGGGAGGGGAGAGGGGAGAAGAAAGAGGGGAGATAGGGAAGAGTGGAGGAGTGAGGGGAGGATAGAGAGGGGAAAGAGAGGGAGATAGGGAAGAGTGGAGGAGTGAGGGGAGGATAGAGAGGGGAAAGAGAGGGGAGATAGGGAAGAGGAGTGAGGGGAGGATAGAGAGGGAAAGAGAGGGAGATAGGGGAGAGAGTGAGGGGAGGATAGGGAAGAGTGGAGGAGATGAGGGAGGATAGAGAGGGAAAGAGAGGGAGATAGGGAAGAGTGGAGGAGTGAGGGAGGATAGAGAGGGAAAGAGAGGGGAGAGAGGGGAAGAGGGAGGAAGGGGAGGATAGAGAGGGGGAAATAGGAAGAGTGGAGGAGTGAGGGGAGGATAGAGAGGGAAAGAGAGGGAGATAGGGAAGAGTGGAGGAGTGAGGGAGGATAGAGAGGGGAAAGAGAGGATAGAAGAGTGGGAGGAGTGAGGGGAGGAAGAGAGGGGAAAGAGAGGGAGATAGGGAAGAGTGGAGGAGTGAGGGGAAGAGAGAGAGGGGAAATAGGGAAGAGTGGAGGAGTGAGGGAGGATAGAGAGGGGAAAGAGGGGAGATAGGGAAGAGTGGAGGAGTGAGGGGAGGATAGAGAGGGAAGATAGGGAAGAGTGGAGGAGTGAGGGGAGATAGAGAGGGGAAAGAGAGGGAGATAGGGAAGAGTGGAGGAGTGAGGGGAGGATAGAGAGAGGGGAGATAGGGAAGAGTGGAGGAGTGAGGGGAGGATAGAGAGGGAAGGGGAGATAGGGAAGAGTGGAGGGGGAGGATAGAGAGGAGGGGAAAGAGAGGGGAGATAGGGAAGAGTGGAGGAGTGAGGGAGGATAGAGAGGGGAGATAGGGAAGAGTGGAGGAGGAGGGGAGGATAGAGAGGGGAAATAGGGAAGAGTGGAGGAGTGAGGGAGGATAGAGAGGGGAAAGAGAGGGGAGATAGGGAAGAGTGGAGGAGTGAGGGGAGGATAGAGAGGGGAAAGAGGGGAGATAGGGAAGAGGGAGGAGTGAGGGAGGATAGAGAGGGGAAAGAGAGGGGAGATAGGGAAGAGTGGAGGAGTGAGGGGAGGATAGAGAGGGGAAAGAGAGGGGAGATAGGGAAGAGGGGAGGAGGGAGGGGAGGATGAGGGGAGGAGAGGGAAAGAGGGGAGATAGGAAGAGGAGGAGATGAGGGGAGGATAGAGAGGGAAGGGGGGAGGAGTGAGGGGAGGAAGAGAGGGGAGATAGGGAAGAGTGGAGGAGTGAGGGAGGATAGAGAGGGGAAGAGAGGGAAGAGTGGAGGAGAGAGGAGGAAATAGAGAGGGGAAAAGAGTGAGGGAGAGGGGAAGAGAGGGAAGAGGAGTGAGGGAGGATAGAGAGGGGAAAGAGAGGGGAGATAGGGAAGAGTGGAGGAGTGAGGGGAGGATAGAGAGGGAGAGGGGAAAGAGAGAGGAGATAGGGAAGAGGGAGGAGTGGGGAGTGATAGAGAGGGGAAAGAGAGGGAGGAGATGAGGGAAGATAGAGAGGGGAAAGAGAGGGGAGAGGGGAAGAGTGGAGGAGTGAGGGGAGGATAGAGGAGGGGAAAGAGAGGGGAGATAGGGAAGAGTGGAGGAGTGAGGGGAGGATAGAGAGGGAAAAAAAGAGATAGGGAAGAGTGGAGGAGTGAGGGAGGATAGAGAGGGGAAAGAGAGGGAGATAGGGAAGAGTGGAGGAGTGAGGAGGATAGAGAGGGGAAAGAGAGGAGATAGGAAGAGTGGAGGGGAGGATAGAGAGGGGAGGGGAGATAGGGAAGAGTGGAGGAGTGAGGGAGGATAGAGAGGGAAAAAGAGAGGAGATAGGGAAGGAGGAGGAGTGAGGGAGGATAGAGAGGGAAAGAGAGGGGAGATAGGGAAGAGGGGAGGTCAGGAGGGAAAGAGAGGAGATAGGAAGAGGAGGGGAGGGAGGATAGAGAGGAAAGAGGGGAATAGGGAAGAGGAGGAGGAGGGGAGGATAGAGAGGGAAAGAGAGGAGATAGGGAAGAGGGGAGAGGAGGATAGAAGGAAAGAGAGGAGATAGGGAAGAGTGGAGGAGTGAGGGAGGATAGAGAGGGGAAAGAGAGGGAGATAGGGAAGAGTGGAGGAGTGAGGGAGGATAGAGAGGGAAAAAGAGAGGAGATAGGGAAGAGTGGAGGATGAGGGGAGGATAGAGAGGGAAAGAGAGGATAAAGGAGAGAAGAGTGGAGGGAGATTGAGGGGAGGATAGAGAGGGAGAAGGGAGATAGGGAAGAGTGGAGGAGTGAGGGGAGGATAGAAAGAGGGGAGATAGGGAAGAGGAGGAGGATAGGAGGGAGGAAGAGAGGGGAAATAGGGAAGAGTGGAGGAGTGAGGGAGGATAGAGAGGGGAAAGAGAGGGGAGATAGGGAAGAGTGGAGGAGTGAGGGAGGATAGAGAGGGAAAGAGAGGAGATAGGGAAGAGTGGAGGAGTGAGGAGGATAGGGAGGAAGAGAGGGAGATAGGGAAAGTGGAGAGAGGGGAGATAGAGGGGAAAAGAGGAGAGGGAGTGAGGGAGGATAGAGAGGGGGAAAGAAGAGGAGGATAGATAGGAGGGGAAAGAGGGAGAGATGGAGGAGTGAGGGAGGATAGAGAGGGGAAAGAGAGGGAGATAGGGAAGAGTGGAGGAGTGAGGGAGGATAGAGAGGGGAAAGAGAGGGGAGATAGGGAAGAGAGGGAGTGAGGGAGGATAGAGAGGGGGGGAGAGGGAAAGATGAGGAGGAGAGAGGAAGAGGGAGGGAGTGAGGGAGGATAGAGAGGGGAAAGAGAGGGAGAGGGGAAGAGTGGAGGAGTGAGGGGAGGATAGAGAGGGAAAGAGAGGAGATAGGGAAGAGTGGAGGAGTGAGGGGAGGATAGAGAGGGGAAAGAGAGGGGAGAGGGGAAGAGTGGAGGAGTGAGGGGAGGATAGAGAGGGGAAAGAGAGAGGAGATAGGGAAGAGGAGGAGTGAGGAAAGGAGATAGGAGATGGGGAGAGGGGAGAGGGAGGAAAGAGAGAGGGAGATAGGGAAGAGTGGAGGAGTGAGGGGATAGAGAGGGAGAGGGGAAAGTGGAGAGAGGGGAGATAGGGAAGAGGGAGGGAGAGAGGGAGGATAGAGAGGGGAAATAGGGAAGAGGAGGAGAGGGGAGGAAGAGAGGATGGAGAGAGGAAGAGAGGGGAGAGGGGAAGAGTGGAGGAGTGAGGGGAGGATAGAGAGGGAAAGAGAGAGGAGATAGGGAAGAGTGGAGGAGTGAGGGGAGGATAGAGAGGGGAAAGAGAGGGAAATAGGGAAGAGTGGAGGAGTGAGGGAGGATAGAGAGGGAAAGAGAGGGAGATAAAGGGAAGAGAGGATAGAGGGGGAAAGAGAGGGGAATAGGGAAGAGTGGAGGAGTGAGGGGAGGATAGAGAGGGGGAGATAGGGAAAGAGAGGAGGAGATGAGGGAGTGATAGAGAGGAAAGAGAGGGAAAGGAGGGGAAGATGGAGGAGTGAGGGGAGGATAGAGAGGGGAAAAAGGGAGATAGGGAAGAGTGGAGGAGTGAGGGAGGATAGAGAGGGGAAAAGAGAGGGAGATAGGGAAGAGTGGAGGAGTGAGGGAGGATAGAGAGGGGGAATAGGGAAGAGGGGAGGATGAGGAGGATAGAGAGAGGGGAAAGAGGGGAGGGAAGAGAGGGATAGAGAGGGAAAGAGAGGAGATAGGGAAGAGGAGGAGTGAGGGGAGGATAGAGAGGGGAAAGAGAGGAGATAGGGAAGAGTGGAGGAGTGAGGGAAAAAGAGGGAGAGGGGAAAGAGGAAAGAAATAGGGAAGTGAGGAGAGGGGAAAGAGAGGGGAGATAGGGAAGAGTGGAGGATGAGGGGAGGATAGAGAGAGGAGAGGGGAAAGAGAGGGAGGAGATAGGGAAGAGAGAGGAGTGAGGGGAGGATAGAGAGGGAAAGAGAGGGGGAGATAGGGAAGAGTGGAGGAGTGAGGGGGAGGATAGAGAGGGGAGAGGGGAGAGGGGAGATAGGAAGAGTGGAGGAGGATAGAGGGGAGGATAGAGGGGAAAGAGAGGGAGATAGGGAAGAGTGGAGGAGTGAGGAGGATAGAGAGGGAAAGAGAGGGAGATAGGGAAGAGTGGAGGAGTGAGGGGAGGATAGAGAGGGAGAAGATAGGGAAGGTGGAGGAGGGAGGGAGGATAGAGAGAGAAGAGAGAGGAGGAGGGAGTGAGCAGGGAGATAGAGAGGGGAAAGAGAGAGGAGATAGGAAGAGGAGGAGAGGAGGAGGAGAGAGGGAAAGAGAGGGGAGATAGGGAAGAGTGGAGGAGTGAGGGGAGGATACAGAGAGGGAAAGAGAGGGGAGATAGGAAGAGTGGAGGAGTGGGGGAGGGGAGGGGATAGAGAGGGGATAGGGAAGAGTGGATGGGGGGAGGTGAGGAGGAGAGGGGAGATAGGGGGAAGATGGAGGAGAGGGGAAAGAGGGAGAAGGGAGATAGGAAAAAGAGTGGGAGGAGTGAGGGGAGGATAGAGAGGGGAAAGAGAGGAGATAGGGAAGAGTGGAGGAGTGAGGGGGAGGATAGAGAGGGAAAGAGAGGGGAGATAGGGAAGAGTGGAGGAGGAGTGAGGGGAGATAGAGAAGAGTGGAGGAGGGGAGGATAGAGAGGGGAAAGAGGGAGATAGGGAAGAGGAGGAGTGAGGGGAGGATAGAGAGGGGAAAGAGAGAGGAGATAGGGAAGAGTGGAGGAGTGAGGGAGGGATAGAGAGGGGAGAGGAAAGAGAGGGGAGATAGGGAAGAGTGGATAGTGAGGGAAAGAGAGAGGGGAAGGGAAGAGGGGAGATAGGGAAGAGTGGAGGAGTGAGGGAGGATAGAGGGAAAGAGAGGAGATAGGGAAGAGTGGAGGGAGATAGAGAGGGGAGATGGGGATAGAGAGGAGGAGTGAGGAGGATAAGAGAGGGGAGATACGGAAGAGTGGAGGAGTGAGGAGGATAGAGAGGGAAAGAGAGGGGAGATAGGGAAGAGTGGAGGAGATGAGGGGAGGATAGAGAGGGGAAGGAGAGAGGGGAGGAGATAGGGAAGAGTGGAGGATGAGGGAGGGAGAGGGGAAAGAAGAGAGAGGAGATAGGGAAGAGTAAGGAAGAGTGAGATGAGGAGGATAGAGAGGAAAGAGAGGGAGATAGGGAAGAGAGGATGAGGGAGGATAGAGAGGGGAAAGGAGGGAGAGGGAAGAGTGGAGGATGAGGGGAGGATAGAGAGGGGAAAGAAGAGGAGATAGGAAGAGTGGAGGAGTGAGGGGAGGATAGAGAGGAGAGGGGAAAGAGAGGGGAGATAGGGAAGAGTGGAGGAGTGAGGAGGATAGAGAGGGAAGAGAGGAGATAGGGAAGAGTGGAGGAGTGAGGGGAGGATAGAGAGGGGAGAGATAGGGAAGAGTGGAGGAGTGAGGAGGATAGAGAGGGAGGGAAAGAGAGGGAGATAGGGAAGAGTGGAGGAGTGAGGGGAGGATAGAGAGGGAAAAAGAGGGAGATAGGGAAGAGAGGGAGGAGGATAGAGAGGGGGAGGGGATAGGGAAGAGTGGAGGAGAGGGGATAAAGGAAAGAGGGGAGATAGGGAAGAGTGGAGGAGTGAGGGAGGATAGAGAGGGGGAAAGAGAGGAGATAGGGAAGAGTGGAGGATGAGGGGAGGATAGAGAGGGAAAGAGAGGGAGATAGGGAAGAGTGGAGGAGTGAGGAGGATAGAGAGGGGAAAGAGAGGGAGATAGGGAAGAGGAGGAGTGAGGAGGATAGAGAGAGAGGGAAAGAGAGGGGAGATAGGAAGAGTGGTGGAGGAGTAGAGAGGGGAGGAGATATAGAGAGGGAGGCATATGCAGAAGATAGGAGAAGAGGAGGATGAGGGGAGGATAGAGAGGGGAGATGGGAAGAGAGGGGAGATAGGGAAGAGAGGAGGAGTGAGAAAGGAGGATAGAGAGGGAGAGGGGAGAGGAGGGAGATAGGGAAGAGGAGGAGTGAGGGGAGGATAGAGAGAGAGGGGAAAGAGAGGGAGATAGGGAAGAGGAGGAGTGAGGGAGGATAGAGAGGGAAAGAGAGGGAGATAGGGGAAGAGTGGAGGAGAGGAGGATAGAGAGGGGAAAGAGAGGGAGATAGGGAAGAGTGGAGGAGTGAGGGGAGGATAGAGAGGGAGAGGGGAAAAGAGGAGATAGGGAAGAGTGGGGGAGGATAGAGAGAGAGGAAAGAGAGGGGAGATAGGGAAGAGTGGAGGAGGGGAGGATAGAGAGGGGAAAGAGAGGGGAGATAGGGAAGAGTGGAGGATGAGGGAGGGGAGAGGGGAAAGAGAGGGGAGATAGGGAAGAGTGGAGGAGTGAGGGAGGATAGAGAGGGGAAAGAGAGGGAGATAGGGAAGAGTGGAGGAGTGAGGGGAGATAGAGGGGAAAGAGAGGAGATAGAGGAGAGGGAAAGAGAGGGGAGATAGGGAAGAGTGGAGGAGTGAGGGGAGGATAGAGAGGGGAAAGAGAGGGGAATAGGGAAGAGTGGAGGAGTGAGGGGAGGATAGAGAGGGGAAAGAGAGGGAGATAGGAAGAGTGGAGGAGTGAGGGGAGGATAGAGAGGGGAAAGAGGAGATAGGGAAGAGTGGAGGGAGGATAGAGAGGGGGAGGATAGAAGAGGGAGAGGGGAAGAGAGAGGGAGATAGGGAAGAGTGGAGGAGTGAGGGGAGGATAGAGAGGGAGAAAGAGAGAGGAGATAGGAAGAGTGGAGGAGTGAGGGAGGATAGAGGGAAAGGGAGAGATAGGGAAGAGTGGAGGAGTGAGGGAGGATAGGGAAGAATGGAGGATTGAGATAGGAGGGAAAGAGAGGAGGGAAGAGGGAGGAAGAGAGAGGGAAAGAGGAATAGAGGGATGGAGGTGAGGGGAGGATAGAAGGGGAATAGGAGGGAGATAGAGGGAAGAGGGGAGGAAGATGAGAGGAGGATAGAGAGGGAAAGAGAGGGAGATAAAGATTTGGAGGAGTGAGGAGGATAGGGAAAAGAAATAGGAAGAGTGGAGGGAGGGAGGATAGAGGGGAAAGAGGGGAGATAGGGAAGAGGAGGATGAGGGAGGATAGAGAGGGGAAAGAGAGGGAGAGGGGAAGAGGGAGGATAGAGAGGATAGAGGGAGATAGGGAAGGGGAAGAGGGAAAGAGGGAGATAGGGAAGAGTGGAGGAGTGAGGGAGGATAGAGAGGGAAAGAGAGGGAGATAGGGAAGAGTGGAGGAGTGAGGGAGGATAGAGAGGGAAAGAGAGGGAGATAGGAAGAGTGGAGGAGTGAGGGGAGGATAGAGAGGGAAAGAGAGGAGATAGGGAAGAGTGGAGGAGTGAGGAGGATAGAGAGGGGAGAGGGAAGATAGGAGGAGGGAGGATAGAGAGGGGGAAAGAGAGGGAGGATAGGGAGAGGGAGATAGGAAGAGGAGGAGTGAGGAGGATAGGAAAGAGGAGATAGGGAAGAGTGGAGGAGTGAGGGAGGATAGAGAGGGAAATAGGAAGAGTGGAGGAGTGAGGGAGGATAGACAGAGGAAAGAGAGGAGAGGGGAAAGAGAGGGAGATAGAAGAGAGATGAGGAGGAGAGGAGGAGGAGAGAGGAAAAGAGGAGATAGGAAGAGTGGAGGAGTGAGGGAGGATAGAGAGAGGGGAAAGAGAGGAGATAGGGGAGGATTGAGGGAGGATAGAGAGGGAAAGAGAGGAGATAGGAAGAGTGGAGGAGTGAGGAGGATAGAGAGGGGAAAGAGAGGGAGATAGGGAAGAGGAGGAGATAGGAGGATGGGAGGAGAGGGAAAGAGAGGGGAGATAGGGAAGAGTGGAGGAGTGAGGGGAGGATAGAGAGGGAAAGAGAGGGGAGATAGGGAAGGTGGAGGAGGGGATGATAGAGAGGAAAGAGAGGGAGATAGGAAGATGGAGGAGTGAGGAGGATAGAGAGGGGAGATAGGAAGATGGAGGAGGAGAGGAGTGGAGAGAGGGAAAGAGAGGGGAGATAGGAAGAGTGGAGGAGTGAGGAGGATAGAGAGGGGAAAGAGAGGAAATAGGGATGAGTGGAGGAAGGAGGATAGAGAGGGAAAAAGAGGAAAGAGAGAGTGGAGGAGTGAGGAGGATAGAGAGGGGAAAGAGAGGGGAGATAGGGAAGAGTGGAGGAGTGAGGGGAGGATAGAGAGGGGGGAGGAGATAGGGAAGAGTGGAGGAGTGAGGAGGATAGAGAGGGAAAGAGGGGAAAGAGGGAAGAGTGAAGAGAGGAGGATGAGAGGGAGGATAGGAGGGGAAAGAGGGAAAGAGTGGAGAGGGAGGATAGAGAGGAAAAGAGGGAGAACGGAGATGGGAGGAGAGAGGGGAGGATAGAGAGGGAAAGAGGGAAAGAAGAGAGGGAGATAGGGAAGAAGGAGGAAATAGGGAAGAGTGGAGGATAGAGGAGATAGGGAAAGAGGAAGATAGGGAAGAGTGGAGGAGTGAGGGAGGATAGAGAGGGGAAAGAGGGAAAGAAGAGTGGAGGAGGAAGGGAGGAGAGAGGGGAAAGAGGAGAGAGGAGGATAGAGAGGGAGAGGGAAAGAGAGGAGATAGGAAGAGTGGAGGAGTGAGGGAGGATAGAGAGGGGAAAGAGAGGGAGATAGGGAAGAGTGGAGGAGGAGGGGAGGATAGAGAGGGAAATAGGGAAGAGTGGAGGATGGAGGGAGGATAGAGAGGGAGAGGGGAGGAAGAGAGGGAGATAGGGAAGAGTGGAGGAGCAGAGGGAGGATAGAGAGGGGAAAAAGAGGGAGATAGGGAAGAGTGGAGGAGGAGGAGGATAGAAAGAGTGGAGGGGAGGAGTGAGGAGGGAGGGAAAGAGAGAGGGAGATAGGGAAGAGTGGAGGAGTGAGGGAGGATAGAGAGGGGAGAAAGGGAAGATAGGGAAGAGTGGAGGAGTGAGGGGAGGATAGGAGGAAAGAGAGGGAGAAGAGGAGAGAGGATAGAGAGAGGGAAAGAGAGAGGGAGATGGGGAAGAGTGGAGGAGTGGAGGAGGATAGAGAGGGAAAGAGAGGGAGGGAAGTGGAGGAGTGAGGGGAGAGAGGGGAAAGAGAGGGAAATAGGAAGAGGAGGAGTGAGGGGAGGATAGGGGAAAGAGGGGAAATAGGGAAGGGAGGAGGAGGGAGGGAGAGGGGAAAGAGAGGAGAGAGGAGGAAGAGTGGAAAGAGAGGGAGATAGGGAAGAGGATAGAGAGGGGAAATAGGGAAGAGTGAGGAGGATAGAGAGGAGGAAAGAGAGGGAGATAGGGAGAGTGGAGGGGGAGGGAGGATAGAGAGGGAGATAGGGAAGAGGGAGATAGGGAAGAGAGGGGAAAGGAGTGAGAGGGAGGATAGAGAGGGGAGGAGGGAATAGGGAAGATGGAGGAGTGAGGGGGGATAGAAAGATAGAGAGGGAGAGGGGAAAGAGAGGAGATAGGGAAGAGGAGGAGGAGGGGAGGATAGAGAGGGAAATAGGGAAGAGTGGAGGAGTGAGGGAGGATAGAGAGGGGAAAGAGGGGAGATAGGGAAGAGTGGAGGAGGAGGGAGGATAGAGAGGGAAAAGAGAGGGGAAAGAGGGAAGAGTGGAGGAGTGAGGGAGGATAGAGAGAGGGAAAGAGAGGAGATAGGGAAGAGTGGAGGAGTGAGGGAGGATAGAGAGGGGAAAGAGAGGGAGATAGGGAAGAGTGGAGGAGGAGGGAGGATAGAGAGGGGAAATATAGGAAGAGTGGAGAGGGAAGGGGAGGATAGAGAGGGGAAATAGGGAAAGAGGGTGAGGAGGGAGGGAGGATAGAGAGGAGAGGGGAAAGAGAGGGGAGATAGGGAAGAGTGGAGGAGTGAGGAGGATAGAGAGGGGAAATAGGGAAGAGTGGAGGAGTGAGGGAGGATGAGAGAGGGAATAGGGAAGTGGAGAGTATAGAGAGGGGAAAGGAAGATAGGAAGAGTGGAGGAGTGAGGGGAATAGAGAGGGGAGATAGGGAAGAGTGGAGGAGTGAGGGAGGATAGAGAGGGGAAATAGGGAAGAGTGGAGGAGTGAGGGAGGATAGAGAAAGAAATAGGAAGAGGAGGAGTGAGGAGGATAGAGAGGGGGGAAATAGGAAAAGGGAAGAGGAGGAGTGAGGGGAGGATAGAGAGGGGAGAGGGGAAAGAGAGGGGAGATAGGGAAGAGTGGAGGAGTGAGGGGAGGATAGAGAGGGGAAAGAGAGGGAGATAGGGAAGAGTGGAGGAGTGAGGGAGGATAGAGGGAGGAAGAGGGAAAGATAGAGAGGGGAGATAGGAAGAGTGGAGGAGTGAGGGAGGATAGAGAGGAGAGGGAAAGAGAGGGGAGATAGGGAAGAGTGGAGGAGTGGGAGGGGAGGATAGAGAGGGGAAAGGAGGGGAGATAGGGAAGAGTGGAGGAGTGAGGGGAGGATAGAGAGGGGGAGATAGGGAAGAGTGGAGGAGTGAGGGGAGGATAGAGAGGGGAGATAGGGAAGATGGAGGAGAGGGGAATAGAGAGGGAGATAGGGAAGAGTGGAGGAGTGAGGGGAGGATAGAGAGGGGAAAGAGAGGGGAGATAGGGAAGAGTGGAGGAGTGAGGGGAGGATAGAGAGGGGAAAGAGAGGGGAGATAGGGAAGAGTGGAGGAGTGAGGGGAGGATAGAGAGGGGAAGATAGGGAAGAGTGGAGGAGTGAGGGGAGGATAGAGAGGGGATAGGGGAAAGAGGGAGATAGGAAAGTGGAGGAGTGAGGGGAGGATAGAGGGGAGGAAGAGAGGGAGATAGGGAAGAGTGGAGGAGTGAGGGGAGGATAGAGAGGGGAGGGAGATAGGGAAGAGTGGAGGAGTGAGGGGAGGATAGAGAGGGGAAGGGGGAATAGGGAAGAGTGGAGGAGATAGGGAAGAGGAGGAGAGAGGAGGAAAGAGAGGGGAGATAGGGAAGAGTGGGAGGAGTGAGGGAGGATAGAGAGGGAGAGGGGAGATAGGGAAGAGTGGAGGAGTGAGGGAGGATAGAGAGGGGAAAGAGAGGGAAAGAGAGGGAAATGAGGGAGGAGTGAGGGGAGGATAGAGAGGGGAAAGAGAGGGAGATAGGGAAGAGTGGAGGAGTGAGGGAGGATAGAGAGGGGAAAGAGAGGAGATAGGGAAGAGTGGAGGAGTGAGGGGAGGATAGAGAGGGGGATAGGGAAGAGGGAGGAAAGAGAGAGGGAAAGAGAGGGGAGATAGGGAAGAGTGGAGGAGTGAGGGGAGGATAGAGAGGGGAAAAGAGAGGGGAGATAGGGAAGAGTGGAGGAGTGAGGGAGGATAGAGAGGGGAAATAGGGAAGAGTGGAGGAGTGAGGGGAGGATAGGAGAGGGGAGGGAAAGAGAGGGGAGATAGGGAAGAGGAGTGAGGGGAGGATAGAGAGGGGAAATAGGGAAGAGTGGAGGATGAGGGAGGATAGAGAGGGAAATAGGGAAGAGTGGAGTGAGGGGGAGGATAGAGAGGGGAGAGGGGAAAGAGAGGGGAGATAGGGAAGAGTGGAGGAGTGAGGGGAGGATAGAGGGGAAATAGGGAAGAGGGGAAGGGGAGATAGAGAGGGGAAGATAGGGAAGAGTGGAGGAGTGAGGGGAGGATAGAGAGGGGAAGATAGGGAAGAGTGGAGGAGTGAGGGGAGGATAGAGAGGGAGAGGGGAAAGAGAGGGAGATAGGAAGAGTGGAGGAGTGAGGGAGGATAGAGAGGGGAAATAGGAAGAGTGGAGGAGTAGAGAGGGGAAAGAGAGGGGAGATAGGGAAGAGTGGAGGAGTGAGGGGAGGATAGAGAGGGAAAGAGAGGGGAGATAGGGAAGAGTGGAGGATGAGGAGGATAGAGAGGGAGAAGATGGAGGAGGGAGAGGGGAAAGAGAGGAGATAGGGAAGAGTGGAGGAGTGAGGGAGGATAGAGAGGGGAGATAGGGAAGAGTGGAGGAGTGAGGGAGGATAGAGAGGGAAAGTGGAGAGGAGATAGGGAAGAGTGGAGGAGGAGGGGAGGATAGAGAGGGAAAGAGAGGGGAGATAGGGAAGAGTGGAGGAGTGAGGAGGATAGAGAGGGGAAGAGAGGGAGATAGGGAAGAGTGGAGGAGTGAGGGGAGGATAGAGAGGGGAAAGAGAGGGGAGATAGGGAAGAGTGGAGGAGTGAGGGGAGGATAGAGAGGGGGAGAGGGGAATAGGGAAGAGTGGAGGATGAGGGGAGGATAGAGAGGGAAGGGGAGATAGGGGAGGGAGGGAGGATAGAGAGGGAGGGGAAAGAGAGTGGGGGGAGATAGGGAAGAGTGGAGGAGTGAGGGGAGGAAAGAGAGAGGGGAGATAGGGAAGAGTGGAGGAGTGAGGGGAGGATAGAGAGAGGGAAAGAGAGGGGAGATAGGGAAGAGTGGAGGAGTGAGGGGAGGATAGAGAGGGGAAAGGAGGGAGATAGGGAAGAGTGGAGGAGGAGGGGAGGATAGAGAGGGAAAGAGGGAGATAGGGAAGAGTGGAGGAGGAGGGGAGGATAGAGGGGGGGAAAGAGAGGGGAGATAGGGAAGAGTGGAGGAGTGAGGGAGGATAGAGAGGGAAAGA
The DNA here is from genome assembly GCF_018296145.1 of Oncorhynchus tshawytscha. Classification (NCBI taxonomy): domain Eukaryota; kingdom Metazoa; phylum Chordata; class Actinopteri; order Salmoniformes; family Salmonidae; genus Oncorhynchus; species Oncorhynchus tshawytscha. The sequence goes on from NW_024609676.1 coordinate 58,595, forward strand.
GAGGGGAGATAGGGAAGAGTGGAGAGGAGGATAGAGAGGGGAAAGAGAGGGAGATAGGGAAGAGTGGAGGAGTGAGGGGAGGATAGAGAGGGGAAAGAGAGGGAGATAGGAAGAGTGGAGGAGTGAGGGAGGATAGAGAGGGAAAGAGAGGGAGAGAGGGAGAGAGGGGAGGAGAGAGGGAGATAGGGAAGAGTGGAGGAGTGAGGGGAGGATAGAGAGGGGAAAAGAGGGGAGATAGGGAAGAGTGGAGGAGTGAGGGGAGGATAGAGAGGGAGGGAGATAGGGAAGAGTGGAGGAGTGAGGGGAGGATAGAGAGAGAGGGGAAAGAGAGGGGAGATAGGGAAGAGTGGAGGAGTGAGGGGAGGATAGAGAGGGGAAAGAGGGAGATAGGGAAGAGTGGAGGAGTGAGGGAGGATAGAGAGGGAAAGAGAGGGGAGATAGGGAAGAGTGGAGGAGTGAGGGGAGGATAGAGAGGGAAAGAGAGGGGAGATGGAAGAGGAGGAGATGAGGGGAGGATAGAGAGGGGAAAGAGAGGGGAGAGGGGAGGAAGAGTGAGGGGAGGGAGAGGGAAAGAGAGGGGAGATAGGGAAGAGTGGAGGAGTGAGGGGAGGATAGAGAGGGGAAAGAGAGGGGAGATAGGGAAGAGTGGAGGAGTGAGGGGAGGATAGAGAGGGGAAAGAGAGGGGAGATAGGGAAGAGTGGAGGAGTGAGGGGAGGATAGAGAGGGGAAAGAGAGGGAGATAGGGAAGAGTGGAGGAGTGAGGGGAGGATAGAGAGGGGAAAGAGGAGGGGAGATAGGGAAGAGTGGAGGAGTGAGGGGAGGATAGAGAGGGGAAAGAGGGAGATAGGGAGGGAGGATGAGGGAGGAGAGAGGGAAAGGAGAAGAGAAGAGGAGGAGAGGAGGAAAGAAAGAAGAGAGAGGGAAGAGTGGAGGGAAAGGGAGGAGAGAGAGAGAGGGGAAAGAGAGGGGAGATAGGGAAGAGTGGAGGAGTGAGGGGAGGATAGAGAGGGGAGAGGGGAAAGAGTGGAGGAGGAGGGAGGGAGGGAGGGAGGGAGAGAGGGAGGAGGGAAGAGAGGGAGGGAGGGAGAAGAGAGGGGAAAGAGAGGGAAAGAGAGGAAAGAAGAGAAGAGAGGGGAGATAGGGAGAAAGAAGAGAAGAGAGAGAGAGGGAGAGAAAGAAGAGAAGAGAGAGAGAAAAGAGAGGGAGGGAGGAAGAGGGAGGAGGGAGGGAGGATAGGGAGGGGGAGAAGAGAGGGGAAAGAGAGAGGGAAAGAAAGAAGAGAAGTGGAGGGAGGGGAAAGAGGGGAGATAGGGAAGAGTGGATGAGTGAGGGGAGGATAGAGAGGGGAGAGGGGAAAGAGGGAGGGAGGAGGGAGGGGAGGGAGGAGGAGGGAGGGAGGGAGGGAGGGAGGGAGGAGGGAGGAGGGGAGGAGAGAGGTGAAAGAGAGAGGGGAAAGAGAGGGGAGAGAAAGAAGAGAGAGAGGGAGAGAGAGGGAGAGAAAGAAGAGAAGAGAGAGAGGGGAGAAAGAAGAGAAGAGAGAGAGAGGGGAGAGGGGAAAGAGGGAGGGAGGGAGGGAGGGAGGGAGAGAGGGAGATAGGGAAGAGTGGAGGAGTGAGGGGAGGATGGAGAGGGAAAGAGAGAGGGAGATAGGGAAGAGAGGAGGAGGGGAGGATAGAGAGGGAAAGAGAGGGGAGATAGGGAAGAGTGGAGGAGTGAGGGGAGGATAGAGAGGGGAGAGGGGAAAGAGAGGGGAGATAGGGAAGAGTGGAGGAGTGAGGGGAGGATAGAGAGGGGAGAGGGGAAAGAGGGAGGGAGGGAGGGAGGGAGGGAGGGAGGAGAAGAGGAGGTGAAAGAGAGGGAGAGAGGGAGAGAAAGAAGAGAAGAGAGGAGAGGGAGGAGAGAGGGAGAAAGAAGAGAAGAGAGAGAGAGGGAGAGAAAGAAGAAGGAGAGAGGGGAGGAGAGAGAGAGAGAGGGAGGGAGAGAGGGAGGGAGGGAAGGAGGAGGAGGGAGGAGAGGGAGGAGGAGGGAGGAGAAAAGAGAGAGATAGGGAAGAGTGGAGGGAGAGGATAGAGAGGGGAGAGAGGAGGGAGGGAGAGGGAGGGAGAGAGAGAGGGGAAAGAGAGAGGGGAGGGAAGAGGGGAGGAGGGGGAGAAGAGAGGGGAGAGAGGGAGGGAGGGGAAAGAGAGAGGGGAAGAGAGAGGGAAAGAGAGAGAGAAAGAAGAGAAGAGAGAGGGGAGAGAGGGAGAGAAAGAAGAGAAGAGAGAGAGAGAGGGGAGAGAAAGAAGAGAAGAGAGAGAGAGGGGAGAGAAAGAAGAGAAGAGAGAGAGAGAGGAGAGAGAGAGGGGAGAGAGAGAGGGGTAAGAGGGAGAAGGAGGAGATGAGAGGGGAAAGATAGAGGGGAGTTAAAGGGGAGAGGAAGAGGGGAGAGAGAGAGGTAAGGGAAGGGAAGGGAGAGAGAGGGGAAAGAGAGAGGGGAGAGGGAGCGAGGGGAGAGAGATAGAGGGGACATATTGAGAGAGGGGGGAGAGATAGTGAGACAGAGAGGGGAGAGCAGAGGAGAGACATTAAATATGGAGGAGAGGGGAAAGAGAGAGGAGAGGGGAGAGAGAGGAGAGGGGAAAGAGAGAGGAGAGGGGAAAGAGAGGAGAGGGGAAAGGGAGATAGAGAGAGGGGAGAAAGGGGGATAGGAGAGAGGGGAGAGGAGGAGAGAGGGGAGATGGAGAGAGGGGAACGAGAGAGGAGAGGGAAAGGAGAGAGAGGGAGGACAGGGAGATGGGAAGAGAGGGGAGGAGAGAGAGAAGAGAGAGAGAGGAGAAAGAGAGAGGGAAGAGAGGGGAGAAAGGGAGGGGGAGAGAAACTTTGTCCCTGACCTGTTTGGAGAGGACCTTGGTCTTCATGGTGCCTCTTGCTTGGTGGTGCCTCTTGCTTGGTGGTGCCTCTTGCTTGGTGGTGCTCTTTGGTCAGTGGTGTTGCAGACTCTGGGCCTTTCAGAACAGATGTATATATACACTGAGATCATGTGACATATCATGTGACACTTAAATTGCACGCAGGTGTGCTTTCTTTAACTAATTATGTAACTTCTGAAGGTAATTGGTTGCACCAGATGTTATTTAGGGGCTTCATAGCAAAGGGGGTGTATACATATGCACGCACAACTTTTTTTTTTTTGTTGTTTTTTTGTTGAACAAGTGATTATTTAAATTTCACATCATCAATTTGGACTATTTTGTGTATGTCTATTACATGAAATCCAACTAAAAAATACATTTAAAATACATGGACATTTAGCTAGCTTGCATTTGCTAGCTAATTTGTCCTGGAATATATTTGTTATATTACCTGAATTGGACAAGGTCCTTTTTTTCTTGCACACTCCTTGCACACCTTGCACACTCCTTGCACACCCCTTGCACACCGCATTGCAAACATATCATACCCGCTAACCACTACAGACAGCCTACATTGTTGTCACCATTTTAGCTAATGTCATAGCTAGTCAACATAGCTACTAGAACTAATGCATTAGTAAACCCACTACAATCATGCAGTACAGTGTACAGTCAGCAAGCAGTTGAGCAGTTACACCCGCGGGCCCTGCTGGCAATACATTTATGTGTTCCAGTGTTGGAAAGCCATAGCCAGCTAGCTAACATATTATCCCTATTTATTTGAGTCAGGTGTTTGAGAAGGCTAAAGGCTAAACTTCTCCTTCATTTTTAAAGAATTTAATTTGATCAAAACTGTTTAACTATTGTTTCCACTATCTTTGAGTCACCTACTCAACACATATTATGCTCTGCAGTGCTAGCTAGCTTTAGCTTATGCTGTAAGTACTAGATGTATTCTCTGATCCTTTGATGCGGTGGACAAAATGTCAGTTCATGCTGCAAGAACTCTGAATGGTTGAGGACGTCCTAATAGGTTGAAGTTGTCATAATTACTCTGTAAGTCTGTGGAAGGGGGTGAGAACCATGAGCCTCCCAAGTTTTGTATTGAAGTCAATGTACCCAGAGGAGGAGGTAAACTATCTGTCCTCTGGTTACACCATGGTGCTATCCTACAGAGTGCTGTGTAAGCTGCTGTAGACCTCTAATTGTATTAATATTTAGAATAGTTTTATCAAAAGAGGATAACTGTTTTAATGTTTCACTTTTTTAATGAGATTCCTTGGATGGTCCTCCCCTTCCTCCTCTGAGGAGCCTCCACTGCTGGGATCATTGACCTGTCTGTCACTGTAAGTTTAATAGTTTTGCTATATGTTCATTGCTTATCCCTTAGTTATAAGAGATGGTTACTACTTACATGATGTTTTAGCTAGTAACTATGTATTTATACTCTGAGGATAAAAGGAACAACTTGTGAAGGAGTTTTTACGTTTACAAGACTAATACAACTGCAGAGACCAGCTACCGACCAGCTACACCAACCTGACTAAAGAGAGAGACTAACCAAAGACAAACCTTACTGAGGAGTGAGATCAGCTACTAACCAGTTACAACAACCTGACTAAAGAGAGAGACCAGTTACAGACCATTCACTTCGACCTGACAAAAGAGAGAGACTAGTTACTGACCATTTACAACAACCTGACAAAAGAGAGAGACCAGTTACAGACCAGCTACTACAACCTGACAAGAGAGAGAGAGACCAGCTACAGAACAGTTACAACACCCTGACTAAAGAGAGAGACCAGTTACAGACCAGCTACAGCAACCTGACTGAGGACAGAGACCAGCTACAAACCAGTTACAACAACCTAACTAAAGAGAGAGACCAGTTACAGACCAGATACAACAACCTGACTAAAGAGAGAGATCAGCTGGAGAAGGAGGAGAGGAGATAAGAGGAGAGGAATCTAGGAAAGACTAATTGAGATAGAGCCTTAGTGTCAGAGAGAGACATAGAGGAAGAAGAAGAACATTAGGAGAATGAGGAAGAGTGAACAAATAATTGATCTGTTTAGATATAGAGGAGAGTGTGTAGTCATACTGTATTCTGTAAAATGCTTCTTCATTATTTGTGTTAACAACATTGCCATCGGCTTATGCTTAACTGTAAGTGACAGTTTTAACTGATGAGAAACTGTCAAATCAACACGTCACTGGCCACCACTTGACTTCCCCCACTTTAGCTTCTAACAGAAAAGTTTTAGTTTCCGACCATGCTTATGTTTTAAACATATATTTTAGTAGATACAAAATGTGACCTGAGTTCACATATAGATCAAATAGTATTACTGAGACTTTGAAACCCCAGCCTTCAAACTGAGGTCACGTTATGTCTTGTATTCTGTGACCAGCCACCTATTTCATCACATACATCACCAATGGTCTGAGGCCATATAGGGAGGGGCCTTTTATCTATCTATACTGTCTGTGTGTGACATCGGTGTGAAGAGTTAGACAGAAGCGTCGGTGGGAAATCAATCTCTGCATCTTTCTCAGAAGTTAAAAAGGGAGTTGTGTGTGTGTGTGTGTGTGCTCTCAATCTTCAGTGTTTGTGTCCAACTGCAAGTCACACTGTTTAATGTAAAAAAAAAAAAAAAATATATATATATATATATATATATATATATATATATATATATATATATATATATATAATTAAAACCTCTTATGGATAAGGGAGACGTCTCAACTGGCTAATTGCTGGGGGAAATGCACAGCGCCAGATTCAAATAAAATGCTATAAAATTCTAACTTTCGTGAAATCACACATGTAAGATACTCAATTAAAGCTACACTCGTTGTGAATACAGCCAACATGTCAGATGTAAAAAATGGTTTTAGGCGAAAGCATAAGAAGCTATTATCTGATAGCCTGCACCATCTGCACCAGCAGTAAACAAAGGAGCAGGCACTACACAAAACGCTGAAATAAAATATAAAACATGCAATACCTTTGACGAGCTTCTTTTGTTGGCACTCCAATATGTCCATAAACATCACAAATGGTCCTTTTGTTTGATTAATTCCGTCCGTATATATCGAAACTGTCCATTTATAAAGCATGTTTGATCCAGAAAGAAACAGCTTACAAAAATGCAACGTCACTACAAAATATTTCAAAAGTTGCCGATAAACTTTGCCAAAATATTTCAAACTACTTTTGTCATAGAACGTTAGGTATTTTTAAACGTTAATAATCGATCAAATGGTTGACGGGGCAATCTGTGTTCAATACAGGAAAGAAAAGAAACCAGCGCTGCTTTTCACGTCTTGCGCAACTCACAAAGTGTCCCCAGTTCCGAGTTGGCCTACTTCTTCATAGCACAAAGGAATAACCTAAACCATATTCCAAAGACTGCCGACATCCAGTGGAAGCGGTAGGAACTGAAAATAGGTTCCTATTAAATATCCAATGGCAAAGACAATATAGGGAACAGAGAGGGGAAAAAATAATAATTCTGAACAGTTAGTCCTCTGGGTTTTGCCTGCTACACAAGTTCTGTTATACTCACAGACAAGATTCAAACCGTTTTAGAAACTTCAGAGTGTTTTCTATCCAAATCTATGAATAATATGCATATCTTATATTCTTGGCATGAGTAGCAGGAAGTTGAAATTGGGCACGCTATTTATCCAAAAGTGAAAATTCTGCCCCCTAGCTTTAATAGGTTAATTAAAGGACTAATGAATCACTATGGTATGGACTAACATCTAGTTGTTAAAGGACTAATGCATCACTATGGCATGGACTAATATCTAGTTGATGAAGAACTAACGAATCACTATGGTATGGAGTAGCATCTAGTTGTTAAAGGACTAATGAATCACTATGATATGGACTAACATCTAGTTGATAAAGGACTAATGAATCACTATGGTATGGAGTAGCATCTAGTTGTTAAAGGACTAATGAATCACTATGATATGGACTAACATCTAGTTGATAAAGGACTAATGAATCACTATGATATGGACTAACATCTAGTTGATAAAGGACTAATGAATCACTATGATATGGACTAACATCTAGTTGATAAAGGACTAATGAATCACTATGGTATGGAGTAGCATCTAGTTGTTAAAGGACTAATGAATCACTATGGTATGGACTAACATCTAGTTGTTAAAGGACTAATGCATCACTATGGCATGGACTAATATCTAGTTGATGAAGAACTAACGAATCACTATGGTATGGAGTAGCATCTAGTTGTTAAAGGACTAATGAATCACTATGATATGGAGTAACATCTAGTTGATAAAGGACTAATGAATCACTATGGTATGGAGTAACATCTAGTTGTTAAAGGACTAATGAATCACTATGATATGGAGTAACATCTAGTTGATAAAGGACTAATGAATCACTATGGTATGGAGTAACATCTAGTTGTTAATGGACTAATGAATCACTATGGTATGGAGTAACATCTAGTTGTTAAAGGACTAATGAATCACTATGGTATGGAGTAACATCTAGTTGTTAAAGGACTAATTAATCACTATGGTATACATCTAGTTGTTAAAGGACTAATCAAATCAAATCAAATCAAATGTATTTATATAGCCCTTCGTACATCAGCTGATATCTCAAAGTGCTGGACAGAAACCCAGCCTAAAACCCCAAACAGCAAGCAATGCAGGTGTAGAAGCACGGTGGTTAGGAAAACTCCCTAGAAAGGCCAAAACCTAGGAAGAAACCTAGAGAGGAACCAGGCTATGAGGGGTGGCCAGTCCTCTTCTGGCTGTGCCGGGTGGAGATTATAACAGAACATGGCCAAGATGTTCAAATGTTCATAAATGACCAGCATGGTTGAATAATAATAAGGCAGAACAGTTGAAACTGGAGCAGCAGCACGACCAGGTGGACTGGGGACAGCAAGGAGTCATCATGTCAGGTAGTAATGAACAGTGTCATATGTCATAGTAATGAATCACTATGGTATGGACTAACATCTAGTTGATAAAAGACCAATTTATCACTATGGTATGGAGTAACATCTAGTTGTTAAAGGACTAATGAATCACTATGGTATGGAGTAACATCTAGTTGTTAAAGGACTCATTAATAACTATGGTATGGAGTAACATCTAGTTGTTAAAGGACTAATGAATCACTATGGTATGGAGTAACATCTAGTTGTTAAAGGACTCATTAATAACTATGGTATGGAGTAACATCTAGTTGTTAAAGGACTAATGAATCACTATGGTATGGAGTAACATCTAGTTGTTAAAGGACTCATTAATAACTATGGTATGGAGTAACATCTAGTTGTTAAAGGACTCATTAATAACTATGGTATGGAGTAACATCTAGTTGTTAAAGGACTAATGAATCACTATGGTATGGAGTAACATCTAGTTGTTAAAGGACTAATGAATCACTATGGTATGGAGTAACATCTAGTTGTTAAAGGACTCATTAATAACTATGGTATGGAGTAACATCTAGTTGTTAAAGGACTAATGAATCACTATGGTATGGAGTAACATCTAGTTGTTAAAGGACTAATGAATCACTATGGTATGGAGTAACATCTAGTTGTTAAAGGACTCATTAATAACTATGGTATGGAGTAACATCTAGTTGTTAAAGGACTCATTAATAACTATGGTATGGAGTAACATCTAGTTGTTAAAGGACTAATGAATCACTATGGTATGGAGTAACATCTAGTTGTTAAAGGACTCATTAATAACTATGGTATGGAGTAACATCTAGTTGTTAAAGGACTCATTAATAACTATGGTATGGAGTAACATCTAGTTGTTAAAGGACTCATTAATAACTATGTTATGGTGAAGCAGTGTGTAATAGATTGATAATTGACATGATGACAAATATGACATATTGTTGAGATTTTTTTATTGTAAAAAGTTTCCTTTGTTTAATTCTTCTATTGGAAAGTGTATTTAGATGTCTTGTTTTCGACCCAAATCAATAAACATATTAAACAGCATCATCTTAGTTAATTTATTCATTTACTAGACCTACTATTGACCAATAATAACTTGTGTTTGGGTTGACAAATCACTTATATTATTAGGCCAAAAAAACATGAATGAGAGTTAGAAATAAAGCACAGAACAGAATGAACAAGGAATGAAGAGGAAGTTACACACAACTGCTTCCTATTCACCCATGTAGTGCACTGAATAGAGAATAGGGTGCCATTTGTCTCACATCCCAATAGTCTCCTTCTTATTGGTGGATAGAGCCTTGACACATTCTAACACCTACAGCCTTCTTATTGGTGGATAGAGACTTGACACATCCTGTCACCAGCTGTGGGCCACAGACAGAGAACAGAGAAGTACAGGATTTAGACACATTAGACCAACTACTGAGTCAGTTAGAAAGGTAATCATACAGTAGATATTACCATTAGGAGTCAGTTAGAAAGGTAATCATACAGTAAGTTAATACAGTAAGTAAACGTAAGTAAGAATCATAAATATTACAATAAGAGGTCAGACAGACTTAATTAGTTGATTTATCGATTGATTGGTTTAATCATTGATATTCGGTACGGTTAGTTAAGATGGCCGAGTACGTCAACAAACAGGTGATTGAATTGAATGAAGTTACTGAAGAAAACCGGAACAGATTAACGAAGAGCGTGAAGACTGAGACCCATCTCTCAGGTAAGAACTAAGTATTCTAAGTATCTTATTTTCTCACACAGTAGCTGAGGCACGCAGACAGGTCTGCACGTACAAACTGAACGCATTCACACACTAATACCACACACTAGAAAAACACTTGTACATTTGTATTGTTCTGTCTTCTGGGTGGTTCAGTTAGAATGGAGCAGGGTGTTCAAAACCTGCTGGGGTCACGTACACCAAAATGTATCAATTCAATGTATTTTTTTACTTCAGGTATTAGAACTATTTGGAACTATTTAAATAAAATTGATGATAACCTTTTTTTAGCAACAACACAGTGGACACCCCACCAATGTTTTTGGTAAACAGCTGAGGGGCTGGAAAAATGTAACCACTCTCAAATTCATAGAGAGAGCTACAGTATGTCTGCAAGGAGTGACCATTCATGATAAAAAATGATACCATGATGCTGAACCATGAGGCTACATACACAGTGTTTGTTTACAAATCCATAGTTTATCATTTTATGGTAAAACAAGTTTATATTTGGGTTCTGATGGGGCTAGACAGTTAAACTAAGCTCATGAGGTATTTCTCAGTTACATTTTTCAAGAATCAAATAGGTAAATATCATTCATTTAAATTGATGTTAAAAAAATTGATATAGCAATCGCAGATCTACTCTTTAAATCATGCTTCAGCTATATTGTGTAATTTCTACATACAGCAGCTTCCTGGTAATCAGATTTGAGATAAACCACACTCTTGAGCAAACAGTTGCTGCCAACCCTCCATTGGGGGAAAACCAATGACACATTCGAAATGTTTGGTTCTCAGAATTAGTTAGGGACGTGGGATGATGTGTGTTATGTTTTAATCTTAATCATTAATGATGATGATGGTATGTGTATGTGTGTGTGTGTGTGTGTGTGTGTGTGTGTGTGTGTGTGTGTGTGTGTGTGTGTGTGTGTGTGTGTGTGTGTGTGTGTGTGTGTGTGTGTGTGTGTGTGTGTGTGTGCGTGTGTGTCTGTTGCCGTGTGTGTGTTCCTCTGCAGATGGAAGAACAGGAGTCTACAGGCTGGCTGCTGGGTGTTTAGGAGTGCTGTGTGTTCTACAAGTCACTCTCAACATCTCCCTGAGGCTGGCTTTCTGTGAGTGTATTGTTATCTAATCATTACACTATATCAGAGTCCCAAATGACACACTATTGGGGCGGCAGGGTAGCCTAGTGGTTAGAGTGTTGGACTAGTAACCGGAAGGTTGCAAGTTCAGATCCCCGAGCTGACTAGGTACAAATCTGTCGTTCTGCCCCTGAACAGGCAGTTAACCCACTGTTCCTAGGCTGTCATTGAAAATAAGAATTTGTTCTTAACTGACTTGCCTAGTTAAATAAAGGTCAAATTTAAAAAAAATAGCCCTCTAAAGTAATGCACTCTATAGGAAACAGAGCGCCATTTGGGAACCTGTTCCATGTGGGACCCTATTTCATGTTTAATGGATTCATTTTGACCAGGGCCCAAAGGACAGATATGTATGTCATTGTCACACCATAGTTCTGTTCTCACAAAGCAAGGAACACAATTCAGACTTACAGACGTTACATAGTTTGTGGGACCAGTAGTTTGACAATATGTTTGAGAAACACACAAAGAACGACAACACCACAATTGTTATCTCCCAAATAGCACCCTATCCTCTTTAAAGGGCACTACTTTTGACCAGGGTACATAGGGCTTTGGTCCTCGGTACTGCACTATAGAAGGAATAGGGTATCATTTGGGATGCATCACATGCAGGAACTTCTTTGTTTTTCAGCCGGTTCTAACGAAGAGAGGAACCAGTTAGAGGCCTGTTACAACACCCTGGCTACAGAAAGGGACAGGTTGAGTGGCATGGTCAGTGTTCTGACCTATGATAAGGTGATTCTGCAGAAGAGGCTCTCTGGGTGTGGTAAGTTGTCAAGTCAGTCACTTGGGGCTGCGTCCCCATTCTCTACCTTTCCGTCTCCTGAAGTGTGCACTTGTAGTGTGCACTCCGACACTGGCAGTGTTCCGATTTTCTAACTTTCTCCAGAAGTGTGCACATTTCAGTCGTACATTTAAATGCATTGGATTGGTGTAAGCACGGCTAGAAGGAGTTTTCACCATATTCCTTTAAATCCATGAGTGAGAGTGTATGAGTGTACACTTCGGGAGAAGGGCATAGCATCGGAATTTAACCCTTGTGGGCAGCCTCGTTATGGATTTACTAGCAGTTAATTACGATGTTAGAATATGTTGTTCCATAAAGTATAATGTATTTCTCTGACAGAGCTAAACAGTTGTTGGAAAAGCTGACGGGAAGGAAACCTGTCCCAATAATCTCTCCTTTCTCCAGCAGTGTGCACTTGTTCACTTCCCTTCATGGATTTAAACAGACATGACAGGTATATGGGAATTCCCTCTAGCGTCCATGCCTACACCAACCAAATGCTTTTAGATTTCAGGAGAAAGAAGAGTTTACTGGAACGCAACCCAGACCTGAATATTTAAAAAACAATATGGTGGACGCTGTGTGTGTGTGTGTGTGTGTGTTGTCTGTAGGTACTGGAAGAGGGGTGGAAGGGAGATACATGGCAGTCCCAACGATGAGGACTGTGTTAAAGTGTCCTAAAGGATGGAGGATGTTGGGATCCAGCTGCTACTTCCTTTCTACTGAGATGAAAACCTGGCAGGAGAGCAGACTGGACTGTTTTGAGAGAGGAGCAGACCTGGTGATCATAAACAGTGAAGAGGAAAAGGTGAGAGAGAGAGAGAGAGAGAGAGAGAGAGAGAGAGAGAGAGAGAGAGAGAGAGAGAGAGTTAATTTTTATTGTTTATTTCACTTTATATATTCACTTTATATATTATCTACCTCACTTGCTTTGGCAATGTTAACATAGTTTCCCATGCCAATAAAGCCCTTGAATTGAATTGAATTGAATTGAGAGAGAGAGAAGAGAGGAGAGCAAGGGAGAAAGCGAGGGAGACAAGAGAGGAGAGCGAGGGAGACCTCACTGGAGAGAATTGTACATGAGCAAATGTATGAATATGTTAACAAACAGGATGGAATGTATGACTTTCAGTCTGGTTTTATAAAAACATACTCCACTGATTCATGTCTACTTTACTTGACTTCATCAGGAAAGAGATTGATGAGGGGAATCTGTGTGGAATGGTACTGCTGGACCTACAGAAGGCCTTTGATACAGTTAACCACTGTCTCCTAATCTCCAAACTGGAGGCTTAAGCAGTATCCCTCTAGGCTGGGTAAAGTCCTATTTATCAGGAAGTAGTAGAGGTTAATGGTTCACTGTCTCAGGCAAAACCAATGAGCCTCTGCTGTTTTTATTGTTTAATGATATGAAAGATGCTTGTTCTTGCCGTCTTTTTCTTTATGAGGATGACTCTACACTACTGGTGTCTCACAAAAGTTAAACTATGTTGGAGAGCATGCTTAGCACAGAGCTTACTAACATTAGCAAATGGCTTGGAGATAACAAGCTATCTCTGCAATTAGGGAAAACTGAAGCAATTATTTTTGGATCCAGGCGTAAATTGTGTAGGTTGTCTGAAATCAGAGTGGAGTTAGGGGGTGAGGTGCTGACTACTAAAACCTCTGTTAGCTACTTGGGATGTATCCTTGATGGAAGCTTGGATGGTGTGAGCATGGCCAATAAGGTGCTAGGGAAGGTTAATGCCAGGACTAAGTTTTTGTCTAGAATGTCCAAGCTGCTTGATAAGGACTCCATGAAAGTGCTAGCTACTGCCCTCATTCAATGCCATTTTGACTATGCTTGTACTTCCTGGTTTGGGGGCTTATCTAAACTTATGTAGGGGAAGTTCAAGATAGCCCAGAATAAGTTGATCAGGGTAGTATTGAAGGTGAGTCCACGTACTCACATAGGTAGGAGCTGCTTTCTGGAACTGAACTGGCTGCCTGTTGAGGCTAGGGTGTCCAATATGAGACTAAGTTTGGTTTACAGGAGTATTTATGGTCCTGCACCCAGATATTTAAGTGATTACTTTCCTCGTGGTAGGGATGCACACAATCACAGCACCAGATCAGGTATTAATGTGCTTGTATGGCTTTTAAGTTTGATGTGTGCTTGTTTTTTTTAAATGGTCGAAATAATAAACTAAACTAAACTAACCATAACAGAAGTTGTTGTACCAGCTGCATGGTGATGCAGATCTCCTGGTCTGGATTGGTCTGACTGACTCCGTTAATGAGGGGACCTGGAAATGGGTGGACGGCACACCACTGACCACATCGTAAGAGAAATTACTACTTTTATAATACGGCTCTAACATCTGGATAGCATTTAGGATGATGTTTCTACCACAGTATCTGACAGTGTCTGACATTTTCACCTGTGTGTCTAATGTGTGTCCTGTCTTCAGTGGAATGCATAAACAACATTTGGGGAGTTTGCCACACCAAGATTTAAATGCTAAAATCGTCACTGGACAGCATGGCCAATTTATTTACCATTTTCTGGCCCATGGTGTTGCGAGTGAATGTTTATCTTTTTAAGCTTGGAAAAGAAAACATTTCAGACAGATGTTTAAATCCTTAAACCACACACCCTCTCCACTGAATAGCTGGCAGGGGAAGCAAAATAGTGATTGCTTTGCAATGTTTGCAGTTAGCCACTGATTCCTTCCAAACCACTCATTGTTCAATTTGCGATTTCCAACTTGTTGTGTAATGTTCATGTCCAATGGCCAATGAGCACTGATACATTTTATTTATAATTTCTGTTCATATGACAAGGATTTAAAAGGATTTGCCAGTAGATTGTGGACATGATTCATGAGGATGACTGCTTGTCTAGATTGCTAGCTAAGATTTTGAAAGTAACATGATCAGTCCAATCAAAGCTACAGTGTATTCGTAAAGTATTCAGACCACTTGACTTTTTCCATATTTTGTTATGTTGCAGCCTTATTCTAAAATGGATCAAATGAAATAAAATCTTCATCAATATGCACACAATACCCCATCAGGACAAAGTGAAACAAATGTATTACAAATAAACAACTGAAATACCTTATTTACATAAGTATTCAGACCCTTTGCTATGAGACTCGAAATTGAGCTCAGGTGCATCCTGTTTCCATTGATCATCCTTGAGATCTTTCTACAACTTAATTGGAGACCACCTGTGGTAAATTCAAATTATTGGATTTGATTTGGAAAGGCACACATCTGTCTATATAAGGTCCTACAGTTGACAGTGCATATCATAGCGAAAATCAAGCCGTGAGGTCGAAGGAATTGTCCATAGAGCTCTGAGACAGAATTCTGTCAAGGCACAGATCTGGGGAAGGGTAGAAAGCTATTTTTGCAGTATTGAAGGTCCCGAAGAACACTGTGACCTCCCTCATTCTTAAATGGAAGAAGTTTGGAACCACCAAGACACTTCCTAGAGCTGGCCGCCTGGCCAAACAGAGAAATAAGGGGAGAAGGGCCTTGGTCAGGAAAGTGAAGAAAGTGAAGAACCCGATGATCACTCTCACAGAGCTATGGAGTTCCTATCTGGAGATGGGAGAACCTTCCAGAAGGACAACTATCTCTGCAGCACTCCACCAATCAGGCCTTTATGGTAGAGTGGCCAGACCGAAGCCACTCCTCAGTAAAAGGAACATGACAGCCCACTTGGAGTTTGCCAAAAGGCACCTAAAGGACTCTCGGACCACGAGAAACAAGATTCTCTGATGAAACCAAGATTGAATGCCAAGCGTCATGTCTGGAGGAAGCCTGGCACCATCCCTACGGTGAAGCATGGTGGTGGCAGCATCATGCCGTGGGGATGTTTTTCAGCGGCTCGCACTGAGAGACTAGTCAGGATCGAGGTAAAAATAAACAGTGCAATGTACAGATAGATCCTTGTTGAAAACCTGCTCCAGAGAGCTCAGGACTTCAGAATGGGGCTAAGGTTCACCTTCCAACAGGACAACGAACCTAAGGACACAGCCAAGATAACGTAGGAGTGGCTTTGGGACAAGTCTCTGAATGTCCTTGAGAGGCCCTGCCAGAGTCCGGATTTGAACCCGATCTAACATCTCTGGAGAGACCTGAAAATTGCTGTGCAGTGACACTCCCCATCCAACCTGACAGAGCTTGAGAGGATCAGCAGAGAACAATGGGAGAAACTTCCCAAATACAGGTGTGCCAAGCTTGTAGCTTCATAAACAGTCTGAATTCTTAAGTAAATGTAATATTTCCGTTTTTTAAATTTTATACATTTGGAAATATTTCTAAAAAGCTGTTTCTTTCTTTGTCATTATGCAGTAAATTAAATAGATTAATGAGGGAAAAAACTATTTAATCAGTTTTAGAATAATGCTTTAACGTAACTAAATGTAGAAAAAGTCAAGAGGTCTGATTACTTTCAGAATGCAATGTATAGCGTGATTTGATGTCATTTCATCTGTGGCAAATGGCCTTGAGTCTTCTTGATGGGATCTTCTAATGTAAATCTACAGCAGCACCCAAGGGGGCTTGAACTGCCTAGCTCTCCCTGTAGATTCTGCTGTGACGTAGTGTCCCCATTAGTAACAGAACACTGAGCCAATCACAGCACAACTAAAGAACTCTACCAACCCGAACGCCCTGTATATTCCGCTGGCTGAAAACACCCCCACAGAAAGCACTAAGCAAAGCTGAAACACCTGCATTTTGCAGCTGTCTTACTCAAGAAAACAAAAAGGAAAAAACTTTGGAGGGAGGGACCTTGGATATTCTCTCCCAATGCGTTTTGAGAATGAGGTGAGGAGAGAGGACAGAAGGAATTGAGGGAAGGTGAATTCAGAAAGAACCAAGGGGTGCATTCAAATATTCTATATTTTCTCCATAAGTGTACACTTGTTCACTTCCATTTATGGATTCGGAAGGTAATCACCAGTATATGGTAATTCCCTCTAGCCCACATGCCTACACCAACCCAATGCCTTTATATTTGTGGGAAGTAGTGGATGAACGCACCCTTCAGGAGAAAGGAGAGATCATTGGAACGCAACACAGATCTGAATATTAGAAAACTAATATGGTGGACTCTATGTGTGTGTGTTATGTGTGTGTGTTATCTGTAGGTACTGGAAGAGTGGTAAGCCGGACTATGGTGGTACCAACAACAAGGATTGTGTCGAGGTCAACCATCGGGACAACGTTTTGGCCAACTGGAACGATGCACCCTGCAACCGCATGCTGCACTGGATCTGTGAGAAATTACAGAAATAGCTACATATACCTCAAAGTTTAGGGCACTTAGAAATGTCCTTTTTTATAGAAAATAAAATGTTTTGTCTATTAAAATGAAATCAAATTGATCAATAATACAGTGTAGACATTGTTAATGTTGTAAATGACTAATGTAGCTGGAAACGGCAGATTTCTTATGGAATATCTACAGTATTGGCCAAAAGTTTTGAGTATGACACAAATATTAATTTTCATAAAGTTTGCTGCTTCAGTGTCTTTAGATAATTTTGTCAGATGTTACTATGGAATACTGATGTATAATCACAAGCATTTCATAAGTGTCAAAGGCTTTTATTGAAAATTACATGAAGTTGATGCAAAGAGTCAATATTGGCAGTGTCGACCCTTCTTATTCAAGACCTCTGCAATCCGCCGTGGCATGCTGTCAATTAACTTCTGGGCCGCATCCTAACTGATGGTAGCCCATTCTTGCATAATCAATGCTTGGAGTTTGTCAGAATTTGTGGGGTTTTGTTTGTCCACCCGCCTCTTGAGGATTGACCACAAGTTCTCAATGGGATTAAGGTCTGGGGAGTTTCCTGGCCATGGACCCAAATTATTGATTTTTTGTTCCTCGAGCCACTTTGTTATCACTTTTGCCTTATGGCAAGGTGCTCCATCATGCTGGAAAAGGCATTGTTCGTCACCAATCTGTTCCTGGATGGTTGGGAGAAGTTGCTCTCAGAGGATTTGTTGGTAACATTCTTTATTCATGGCTGCGTTCTTATGCAAAATTGTGAGTGAACTCACTCCCTTGGCTGAGAAGCAACCCCACAAATGAATGGTGTCAGGATGCTTTACTGTTGGCATGACACAGGACTGATGGTAGGGCTCACCTTGTCTTCTCCGGACAAGCTTTTTCCAGATGACCCAAACTATAGGAAGTCCAGCAAACCCAGAGTCACCTCTTCACTGTTGACATTGAGACTGGTGTTTTGCGGGTACTATTTAATGAAGCTGCCAGTTGAGGACTTGTGTGGTGTCTGTTTCTCAAACTAGACACTCTAATGTACTTGTCCTCTTGCTCAGTTGTGCACTGGGGCCTCCCACTCCTCATTCTATTCTAGTTAGAACCAGTTTGCACTGTTCTGTGCTTTTCTTTCAAAAACAATGACATTTCTAAATGACCCCAAACATTTGAACGGTAGTGTACATATAGGTCAAATCCACATCTTGTTTAAATGTGTTTATTATTTCATTACCTACAAATGTTTGATGTACATTAACATTTTCCTTAAGATTGTGAAATTAACTGTGAGCACATTTACATGGTACCTGACATTATCTTTCTTGCTTTCACCTGTAGTTAATTTGTGGCAATAGATTATTGGCAGCCTTTAGAATCAGTCACAATACTTTATCAGTTTCAGCTTTGTCCTTTTCCCTCTAAACAGTTTATTAATTAAGTATTACTTCTATGAAATTATGAAATGGAATGAAATGGCATTGCTTCTATGAAATAAAAAATATGAGGATACTGTGTTGTGTTCTGTGTATTGGCCATAGAGACTATAACACATTAACATTTAAACTTAGGTTAACAGAAAGAAGAAAACATTAAGGTAATATGGAAATGTTTTAGCTTTGCTTTCGGACTAATCTGAAAAAAACATGTGCAAACTCTACACTTGGTGCCAATGCTTAGCTAGTCTTACTAACAATATTTCTGGTCTGATATCAATCATCGTTTTCACACTGACCACATTAATTAAGTACAGCCCTCCTCCTGCCCTACATTTGACGACAGCCTTATGGGGCCTGGTCAAAATTTCTGCACTAAATAAGGAATATTCATATGGCACTCATGGCATTCTCTCAACCAGCTTCACCTGGAATGTTTTTCCAACAGTCTTGAAGGAGTTCCCACATATGCTGAGCACTTGTTGGCTGCTTTTCCTCCACTCTGTGGTCCAACTCATCCCAAAACATCTCAATTTGGTTGAGGTCGGGGGATTGTGGAGGACTTGAGTTGTCTAACCAAGGCAGCAACGACACCAAAGTACTTACAAGCAATGGTGCTTTTGAAAACTTTTGGGGACCCCCGAGTGGATCTACAGCTCAACGAACAAGCGCGCAGGGCAACGAAGCTGCACAATGAAAAGGTATTGTACTCTTCCCCTGCAATTCTCTGAATAAAAATGTCAATTTCAAGGTGACGCAATGCCTAGTTATACTGCGTTTCTGTCTAAATGTATAGTGTCTAGAGCCATGATTACTATAATGATGGTAATAAGAGGTGGATTAATTCGGGTGGGACTGTGTAGGACTTCACTGAAGGCCCAGGCCCCAGGCCCACGGCACGCTACTGCAGAAATCATCTGTGTTTCTGCGTCTCAAAGACACAGTGATTGAAACCAAAAATCAAACATTTGGACTCATCAGACCAAACACTAGATTTCCACTGCTCGTGTTTCCTGGCCCAAGCAAGTCTCTTCTTACTATTGGTGTCCTTTAGTAGTAGTTTCTTTGCAGCAATTTGACCAAGAAGGCCTGATTCACACAGTCTCCTCTGAACAGTTGATGTTGAGATGTGTGTTACTTTAACTCTGTGAAGCATTTACTAGGGCTACTAATTCTGAGGCTGGTAACTAATAAACTTATCCTCTGAAACAGAGGTAATTTTGGGTCTTTCTTTCCTGTGTCGGTCCTCATGAGAGCCAGTTTCATCATAGCGCTTGATGGTTTATGCAACTGCACTTTAAACCACACCACCCCCCCACAAAAATTGTGAAAAATTGTGAAAAAAATTTTGGGGGGAAAAAAACATTTTTTTAAATGTTAAGAAAAAAAAATATATATATACATTTACAAAGTAACATGGGTAACTACTAACTACACTTTCAATATTTGGAGGACCCTCAGTCCTCTATCAAATCTATTTATCTAGTGAGTGTGTGGGTAGAGTCTAGTGAGTGTGTAGGTAGAGTCTAGTGAGTGTGTGGGTAGAGTCTAGTGAGTGTGTGGGTAGAGTCTAGTGAGTGTGTGGGTAGAGTCTAGTGAGTGTGCGGGTAGAGTCTAGTGAGTGTGCGGGTAGAGACTAGTGAGTGTGCGGGTAGAGTCTAGTGAGTGTGCGGGTAGAGTCTAGTGAGTGTGCGGGTAGAGTCTAGTGAGTGTGCGGGTAGAGTCTAGTGAGTGTGCGGGTAGAGTCTAGTGAGTGTGCGGGTAGAGTCTAGTGAGTGTGTGGGTAGAGTCTAGTGAGTGTGTGGGTAGAGTCTAGTGAGTGTGTGGGTAGAGTCTAGTGAGTGTGCGGGTAGAGTCTAGTGAGTGTGCGGGTAGAGTCTAGTGAGTGTGCGGGTAGAGTCTAGTGAGTGTGCGGGTAGAGTCTAGTGAGTGTGCGGGTAGAGTCTAGTGAGTGTGCGGGTAGAGTCTAGTGAGTGTGCGGGTAGAGTCTAGTGAGTGTGCGGGTAGAGTCTAGTGAGTGTGCGGGTAGAGTCTAGTGAGTGTGCGGGTAGAGTCTAGTGAGTGTGCGGGTAGAGTCTAGTGAGTGTGCGGGTAGAGTCTAGTGAGTGTGCGGGTAGAGTCTAGTGAGTGTGCGGGCAGAGTCTAGTGAGTGTGCGGGCAGAGTCTAGTGAGTGTGCGGGCAGAGTCTAGTGAGTGTGCGGGTAGAGTCTAGTGAGTGTGCGGGTCTAGTGAGAGTCTAGTGAGTGTGCGGGTAGAGTCTAGTGAGTGTGCGGGTAGAGTCTAGTGAGTGTGCGGGTAGAGTCTAGTGAGTGTGCGGGTAGAGTCTAGTGAGTGTGCGGGTAGAGTCTAGTGAGTGTGCGGGTAGAGTCTAGTGAGTGTGCGGGTAGAGTCTAGTGAGTGTGCGGGTAGAGTCTAGTGAGTGTGCGGGTAGAGTCTAGTGAGTGTGCGGGTAGAGTCTAGTGAGTGTGCGGGTAGAGTCTAGTGAGTGTGCGGGTAGAGTCTAGTGAGTGTGCGGGTAGAGTCTAGTGAGTGTGCGGGTAGAGTCTAGTGAGTGTGCGGGTAGAGTCTAGTGAGTGTGCGGGTAGAGTCTAGTGAGTGTGTGGGTAGAGTCTAGTGAGTGTGTGGGTAGAGTCTAGTGAGTGTGAGGGTAGAGTCTAGTGAGTGTGCGGGTAGAGTCTAGTGAGTGTGCGGGTAGAGTCTAGTGAGTGTGCGGGTAGAGTCTAGTGAGTGTGCGGGTAGAGTCTAGTGAGTGTGCGGGTAGAGTCTAGTGAGTGTGTGGGTAGAGTCTAGTGAGTGTGCGGGTAGAGTCTAGTGAGTGTGCGGGTAGAGTCTAGTGAGTGTGCGGGTAGAGTCTAGTGAGTGTGCGGGTAGAGTCTAGTGAGTGTGCGGGTAGAGTCTAGTGAGTGTGCGGGTAGAGTCGGGTAGAGTCTAGTGAGTGTGCGGGTAGAGTCTAGTGAGTGTGTGGGTAGAGTCTAGTGAGTGTGCGGGTAGAGTCTAGTGAGTGTGCGGGTAGAGTCTAGTGAGTGTGCGGGTAGAGTCTAGTGAGTGTGTGGGTAGAGTCTAGTGAGTGTGTGGGTAGAGTCTAGTGAGTGTGCGGGTAGAGTCTAGTGAGTGTGCATAGTCAGTGCAAGAGAGTCAGTGCAAAAAAACAACAAAAAGGGGTCAATGTGTATTTTTTTAATTACATTTTAAGATATATCTTTAGTTCATGTAGAATGACATTTCTGAGTGGAAACAATACTTTTTATGAACATGATTGGAAGCAATATATCATTGTTGTTTTTTATTTCCATATCACAAGGTAAAATGGTCAAATCTCTCACCCTGTGGTCAGTGGGGTGCCGTCCACCCACTTCCAGGCCCCCTCAGTAACAGTCAGTCAGACCAATCCAGGCGCTCAGGTGGAGGTTGAAGAGAAACTCCTGTTGGTGAGAAAGATACTGATATTGTCAACTACTATAGACTACATGTGTTAAATACTGGAAGATACACTACTCACCAAGAGATGTTTGATTCTCTCACCTGTTCCTTATCACTGTTTACATCACCAGGTCTGCTCCTCTCATCAGACACTACTGTCTTCTCTCCCCCCAGGGTTTTTTCACAGTAGACAGGAAGTACCAACTGGATTCAAACTTCTGCCAGTCTTCAGGACAGGTTTGTTCTACAAGACAGAAATATTATTTTCCATCTCATTATTCTGCATCTATTATTGAAGAATACAAACACAAGTTTACTGCATACTAGATATGTGATGTTAAAATCAAATCATTTATCAGGTAAACTCACTCAGATTTGAGAACTTTGTCATAAGATCATCTCTCTCCTTCTGTTGCCGGTCTCTCTCTTTAGTCAGGGTGTTGTAACTGGTCTGTAGCTGGTCTCTCTCTTTAGTCAGGGTGTTGTACCTGGTCTGTAGCTGGTCTCTCTCTTTAGTCAGGGTGTTGTAACTGGTCTGTAGCTGGTCTCTCTCTTCAGTCATAGTGTTGTAACTGGTCTGTAGCAGGTCTTTCTCTGTAGTCTCATTGCCTATGTTATCTGGAAAGGATTGATACATATAGCTCCTGGTTAATTCACTCACGAAACAGTAATTCAAGAAATCTAAATGCATATTCCCATGACAACGACTGAGATGATTGGCATGCGGTGTTTACATTTCACCAGTAAAATGTGATGAATTATCATTCAAGATTGACATGGATGTTTAGTCTATTTTGAAATGAGCTGTTCCTGACTTGGTGAAGGACAAAGAACATTTTCTTGAGACAATGTGGATATAGTCAGACGTTGTAATCTGAGGATGCATTTGATGTATATTCTATAAAGAGATTCATAAGATGCCATCTGTCGGTACATACTTTGATTGAGAAATAATGATGTCATAAACTATTTTTTGTACTCCCTCACCTAAACAAGTATCACTCCACCACTGTTTACAAAATACATGATTGACATCGGTGAAAGTGGACAGAATATCAGCTGATTATTGATGATGATTGATGCAAATCTGCTAATTAGCTAGGTCGATAATTCTTTCACTGATTAGGATTTAATCTTCAATGCTCTCAAATATTAACTTCATAATGTAGCCTGATCTTCATGGTCTGACCTTCAGCTTATAATGGCTTCATAAAGCCTTCATATCAAAGGCTTCATAAAGCCTTCATAATGTAGTCATAAGCACTACATAAATGTGTTATTAAGCATCTAAGTGTATGTCATGCTTTATAAAGGGTTCATAAACGTGGCATAACTGTGTGACAATATCTCCCATGTCAAGTGTGACATAACCCACTATGTTGAATATGATATAAACGTGTAAAGGGTGACATGTTGTGCTGAAGGATGAAGCTCTAAAGTTAAGTCATTTTAGTCACATTACACCTAATCTTGTTCCCAGACACTTCCACCCAAATGCTCGGAAGGTCTGGTGGACCAATGCATAAAACTTGGCCTTCATTAGTTAGGTTAGATTTAAAAGCACATTTTAATTAAGAAGAGAAGTTATGGAAATGGGCAGGGCTTAGCCATAATGATGACTTTGTAGCTGTGTTAACTATTGATGACCAGTGGGAATGTTTTTGCTGAAGGACATAGGCTGATGGAAAATATTTTACTCAATATGGCCAATCAATTTTAGTGCTTGATATCCCAGGCTTATACAGCGCATTTGGAAAGTATTCAGACCCCTTGATTTTTTTCATATTTTGTTATGTTACAGCCTTATTCTGAAATGGATTAAATTGTTTTCTCCCCTCTTCAATCTACACACAATAACCCATAATGAGGCAAAAACAGGTTTTTAGACATTTTTGTAACTTCATTAAATATTACAAAATGTAAATATTACATTTACATAAGTATTCGGACCCTTTACTCAGTACTTTGTTGAAGCACCTTTGGCAGCAATTACAGCCTTGAGATGCCTTAGGTATGACACCACATTCATGGCACACCTGTATTTGGGGTGTTTCTCCCATTCTTCACTGCAGATCCTCTCTAGCTCTGTTAGGTTGGATGTGGAGCATTGCTGCACAGCTATTTTCAGGTCTCTCCAGAGGTGTTCAATCTGGTTTAAGTCCGGGCTCTGGCTGGGCCAATCAAGGACATTCAGAAACTTGTTCTGAAGCCTCTCCTGCATTGTCTTGGCTTTGTGCTTAGGGCCCTTTTGGAAGGTGAACCTTCACCCCAGTCTGAGGTCCTGAACTCTCTGGAGCAGGTTTTCATCAAGGATCTCTCTGTACTTTGCTCCGTTCATCTATACCTCAATCCTGACTGTCACGTTGTTACGTCCTGACCTTAGTGAGTGTGTGATGGTATAGATGGTATTGAGTACAGTATATTCATATGAGATGAGTTGTCACGTCCTGACCTTAGTTCCGCGTGAGTATGCGTGAGTAGGAGTATGGGTGGATATTCTAGGTTTTGTATTCTAGGTTTTGTATTTCTGTGTTTAGCCTGGTATGGTTTCCAATCAAAGGCAGCTGAGAACCATACTTAGGCAGCCTGTTTTCCCACTATGGGTTGTGGGTAGTTATTTTCTGTTTAGTGTTTTTGTTGCACCTTGCAGAACTGTTCGTTTTTCGGTTTGTTGTTTTGTTCCAGTATTCATCTTTATTAAAAGTATTATGAATACGTACCACGCTGGACTTTGGTCCTCTTCTCCTTCTCCCGACGACACTCGTTACACTGACTAGTCTCCCAGTATCTGCTGCTGAAAACATCCCCACAGCATGATGCTGCCACCATCATGCATCACCGTGGGGATGGTGCCAGGTTTCCTCCAGACATGGAGCTTGGCACTCAGGCCAAAGCATTCCATTTTGGTTTCATCAGACCAGTGAATCTTGTTACTCATGGTCTGAGAGTCTTTTGGTGTCTCCAAAATCTCTGCAGCATTCCAAGCGGACTGCCACGCGCGTTTTACTGAGCAGGGACTCCAATCAAGTTGTAGAATATCTCAAGGATTATTAATGGAAACAGGATGCATCTGAGCTCAATTTCAAGTCTCTTAGAAAATAGTCTGAATATCTATGTAAATAAGGTATTTCTGTTTATGATTTTTTTTTTATACATTTGCTAAAAATTCTACTTTGTCATTGTGTTGTATTGTGTGTGGATTGATGAGGGGAAAAATTATTCTATCAATTTTTTAATAAGTCTGTAGCAAAATGTGAGAAAATTGTCTGGCATCTGAATACTTTTTGAATGCACTTGGCTTGTGTAGTCAAGTAGAGCTGATGCAGTTTTTTTTATTTTTTGTCACATTTTTTGAAAAATAAATACATTTGAGCATTAATGGTTTCATTACTGGCAGTGCTTGACTTTGACTGAAATAGGTTCTGGTACTCATTTTGGATTCCGGTACTGTTTCATATTTAGGTGTAGGAGCTCCACACTATGTTTGATCTGATATAGAGGAACAGGAGCTCAAGCAGTAGAACATTTGAGGTGCCGGTACTCTGCTCCGGTGAGATCCTGCCCAAGTCAAGCGCTGGTTACCGGAAGAATATCAGGACCACTTTGAAAGTATCAGAGCGTTGTATTGAGGATTTACAAAAAATGGAGAGTTGGCGCCACCTTGCGGAAATATTGAAAACAGGCTGGTGGATCGCATCCTGACAAAGCCCCTGGGAAGAAGTTCTGGCTTGGCTACTCTTGGTGTTGCCAACTTCGAAGGTACTAGAGGGCTGGGGTTCAAGCCCTTATCTCATCTCCTGATGTTGTTTTCACCTTTCATCTGTTGCCTCGTATTTACGCGCGCGCGTGTGTGTGTGTGTGTGTGTGTATAGATGACTCGGTTCAGTCCAAGAAGAATGATAGAGGACTTCCAGCTAGATGGGGTGACGCTCACCCGCATTGCCATGATTACCCAGGACTATTACCCAGTGGAATTGGAAATTAACTTATATCTGGGCTGCACAGTAATGACACAGTTCATTTGTATAAAATGTTTCAAATACTTATTGTTCATAAACATATTTTCCAATCGGATATTAAAAACAGTGGTGGGGTATCCACTGTGTTGCTGTTAGAAAGATTATTTTCAATTGATCTTATTAAATAGTTCTACATAGTTCCAATATTGAATTGATGCATTTTAGTGTATGAGACCCCAGCAGGTTGTAAACCCCAGGCTCTGTACCAACTGAACCACACAGAAGACAGAACAATACAAACACGTACAAGTGTTTTTCTATGATGTGCTATTAATGTTTGTGCACGTGCCAGAATACGTGTGTGCTTTCGGTTTGTGCGTTCATACCTGTCTGCATCTGTGTGTGTGTGAGAGAGAGAAAGATAATTCTTTGTACCTGAGAGATGGGTCTCAGTCTTCACGCTCCTCGTTGCTCTGTTCCGGTTTTCTTCATTAACTTCTTTTAATTCAATCACCTGTTTGTTGACGTACTCGGCCATCTTATCTAACCGTACCAAATATCAATGATTACCCCAATCAATCAATTAATCAACTAATTCAGTCTGACCTTTTATTGTAATACATATGATTTTTACTTTTACTTATAGTATTAACTTACTTACGATTACATTTCTAACTGACTCCTAATGGTAATATCTACTGTATGATTACCTTTCTATCTGACTCCTAATGGTAATATCTACTGTATGATTACCTTTCTACCTGACTCCTAATGGTAATATCTACTGTATGATTACCTTTCTAGCTGACTCCTAATGGTAATATCTACTGTATGATTACCTTTCTACCTGACTCCTAATGGTAATATCTACTGTATGATTACCTTTCTAACTGACTCCTAATGGTAATATCTACTGTATGATTACCTTTCTGACTGACTCCTAATGGTAATATCTACTGTATGATTAATTTCTGACTGACTCCTAATGGTAATATCTACTGTATGATTACCTTTCTAACTGACTCCTAATGGTAATATCTACTGTATGATTACCTTTCTAACTGACTCCTAATGGTAATATCTACTGTATGATTACCTTTCTGACTGACTCCTAATGGTAATATCTACTGTATGATTACCTTTCTACCTGACTCCTAATGGTAATATCTACTGTATGATTACCTTTCTAACTGACTCCTAATGGTAATATCTACTGTATGATTACCTTTCTAACTGACTCCTAATGGTAATATCTACTGTATGATTACCTTTCTAACTGACTCCTAATGGTAATATCTACTGTATGATTACCTTTCTAACTGACTCCTAATGGTAATATCTACTGTATGATTACCTTTCTACCTGACTCCTAATGGTAATATCTACTGTATGATTACTAGTAATTGAGTAGTTGCTTTGATATGCATCTCCACTGGTACCTCTCTGATGTCTGTCTGTGGTCCACTACAGTTGATTAGAATGTATTAAGAATCCTATCACCTTCAAGAAGGAAGTTGGTAGACCTAACAGGATATTCTAAACAGAGTGATATAACATGATGCATGACAACAAGTAATGAGGAGCGCAGTCTTTCATCCTATCACTTTGACAGGCCTGTTTGTGGCTTTTCCAGCCTTCAAATGGAGTTCACATTTTGACTCTATCTCTCTCTGTGCCACCGATGGCCTTTTTAAATACTGTCTGTGTGTGACATCAGTGTGAGGAGTTATTTCGAAGTGTATGAAGAACATCTGTCTGCATCTTAATCAGGGGTTTAAAAGGTGAACTTCACAGAACACAATGTGTGTGTGTGTGTGTGTGTGTGTGTGTGTGTGCCAATTCAGTACTGCTCTGCCCTCTGTGTGTGTCCAGGTCACACTGTTTTAACAATCCAATCACATTCAATCAGGAAGCTGGAAGACCTTGTAAAGGACATTTTTCCTTTATTTTTTTATCTGTGCCTTAGTTCTTCTTATTAAAGCAATTTATGTAATAATTGATCATGGAAAAATCACAAGCCTATGGCAAAACACATAACATGTTTATATTAAAAACATTGAATACAATTATTTTACAGATTACAGTATGTCTACAGATTCTTAAACTATAGAGAAAAATGACGCCACTCGAACTGGGCTTTCTTTGACAATGCAATCATGAATTCATTGAATGAATATTAAAAAGTGTTGATTATTTGGTGTGAGGAGAGCACAGCGCACTGAAGAAAGCAGTAAGATGTGAGACACAGTGTTATGTTTCTGCCAAATTTTCACTGCTAGCGTTCGAGGCCAAGAGTGCAAGCCACTTCATTTAGGCTGCGCAGGTATCTGTATCTGTGTTACAGTATGGTGTCATGTAGAAGAGGCTGGTGGGAGAAGATGTAGGAGGACAGGCTCATTGTAAAGGATGGAATGGAATTCAGGAAAAGGAGCCAAACGTGTTTAAAATATGTTTGATGCGTTTGATACCGGTCCATAAATTGCATTCAGCAATTAAAATGAGCCCGCCTGCCCTCCCACCAGTCTCCTCTGTTGTCATGGTGATGTTAAACCCTTTTCTCACAGATCCAGTAACGATTGTTAAAACATGACTGGTCATTCCATGCCTTTACAGGAAGCCAGGTTTCTGTGTTCATCTCAACACAGTCCTCCTCCCCATTTGCTGGGTTGTCACCACCATTATCAGGTTGCTGTGAGTACCAGTAACTACAGGGTAAAGAAGACAGAGAAAATAAAATAATAAACATTTTGATTTGTCACATGCTCTGAATACAACAGGTGTAGACTTGAATGTAAAATGCTTACTTAGGGGTCCTTTCCCAACAATGCAGAGTTAAAATGTTAGATAAAAAGCTAAATAGAAAAAGGAAATAGTAACACAATAAAATAACAACAACAAGGTATACCGAGTCTATGTGCAGGGGTACGAGGTAGTTGAGGTCATTAAGGGGGACTAGGCAATCAGGATAGATAAACAGAGTAGCAGCACTGCATGTGAAAAGTGTGAAGCTGTGTATGTGTGAGTGTGTGACATCAATATGCGTGTGTGTGTGTTTTGAGTGTGTGTGTGTAGTGTGTGTGTGTGTGGGAGTATCAATGATAGGATATCTGAGTGTTTGAGTTTGTGGGTAGAGTCTAGTGAGTGTGTGGGTGGAGTCTAGTGAGTGTGTGGGTGGAGTCAAGCGAGTGTGGGTAGATTCTAGCGAGTGTGTGGGTAGATTCTAGCGAGTGTGTGGGTAGATTCTAGCGAGTGTGTGGGTAGATGTTAGCGAGTGTGTGGGTAGATGTTAGCGAGTGTGTGGGCAGATTCTAGCGAGTGTGTGGGTAGATTCTAGCGAGTGTGTGGGTAGATTCTAGCGAGTGTGTGGGTAGATTCTAGCGAGTGTGTGGGCAGATTCTAGCGAGTGTGTGGGCAGATTCTAGCGAGTGTGTGGGTAGATTCTAGCGAGTGTGTGGGTAGATTCTAGCGAGTGTGTGGGTAGAGTGTGTGTGTGTGGGTAGATTCTAGTGTGTGTGTGTGGGTAGAGTCTAGTGAGTGTGTGGGTAGATTCTAGCGAGTGTGTGGGTAGGTTCTAGTGAGTCTGTGGGTAGCGTTTATTGAGAATGTGGGTAGACTCTAGCGAGTGTGTGGGTAGATTCTAGCGAGTTGTGACGGCCCTGAATTATTCTGAACCGTCTCAGTGCAGCTCCTTCCAATAGGGCGCTTTCCCTTTAATTCCCAATTAAATAGCCAGCATCAGCTGCGCAAAAGTGGGGTTGTGATGGAGACGTGAATGAGGATGTGTTCAACCCTCAGTGCCGAAGCTTCTCTATTCCGTTTGTTTTGTTGCCGTTAAACGTGTGTTTTGTAGCCTGAGAGAGTTTACCCAGGATCGGATCCACTCTTTGCGTCCGTGGACTACACCTCTCCGTTCTTCGTGGCCTTTCTCCGCTGGAGATCTATTGGCTGATTGGATTGTATGACTGACCGACTGACTACCACCTTTTTGTATACGGTATTTCATTTGTTTTGATGTGATGTATACTGTGATTTATGTAGTTAGTTGTAGTTGAGGACTTAGTAAGAATCGATACGCTTTAAAGTTCTGTGGTAAAATAATTGTTATATTGATTGTATGTTTAATACTGGGTTTACGCTACACGGAATGAACGGACAATCATTGCGTGACAAAAGTCACTTGAGTTCACTGAACTCCTTTACCGGGCTGGACTCTTTTTAGGCCCAAGGTACAGGACATTTCTGGAGGAACTAGAGCTCATTGTGATATTA
This sequence comes from Oncorhynchus tshawytscha, assembly GCF_018296145.1. Lineage (NCBI taxonomy): Eukaryota > Metazoa > Chordata > Actinopteri > Salmoniformes > Salmonidae > Oncorhynchus > Oncorhynchus tshawytscha. Next base: position 88,492 of record NW_024609676.1, read on the forward strand.
TTATTATTATATGTGTGTGTGTGTGTGTGTGTGTGTGTAATCATTGTTGTTGCTAATACAACCCACGCAAAATAATATAGTTTTTTTTGAAGTTCTTTCCAATGTTTTAAGGGTTTATGAAAAGTTTATTTCCATCCTGACTTTTACATAAGTCCTTTGTATTGGTGTAGACTTGACGGACCAGATGGGACTCATTCCCACCCAAACTAAAAGGAGAAACCAATGTTTTCTCTGGTAGGCACAACCTACCTGGCACCCCTATAAATAATAACCTCAAGTCAAAACCGTTACAGAGTGTGTGGGTAGATTCTAGTGAGTGTGTGGGTAGATTCTAGTGAGTGTGTGGGTAGATTCTAGTGAGTGTGTGGGTAGATTCTAGTGAGTGTGTGGGTAGATTCTAGTGAGTGTGTGGGTAGATTCTAGTGAGTGTGTGGGTAGATTCTAGTGAGTGTGTGGGTAGATTCTAGTGAGTGTGTGGGTAGATTCTAGTGAGTGTGTGGCTAGATTCTAGTGAGTGAGTGTGTGGCTAGATCCTTCTAATGAGTGTGTGGCTAGATCCTTCTAATGAGTGTGTGGCTAGATTCTTCTAATGAGTGTGTGGCTAGATTCTTCTAATGAGTGTGTGGCTAGATTCTTCTAATGAGTGTGTGGCTAGATTCTTCTAATGAGTGTGTGGCTAGATTCTTCTAATGAGTGTGTGGCTAGATTCTTCTAATGAGTGTGTGGCTAGATTCTAGTGAGTGTGTGGGTGGATTCTAGTGAGTGTGTGGGTAGCGTTTAGTGAGTGTGTGGGTAGCGTTTATTGAGAATGTGGGTAGATGTGAGTGTGTGTGTGTGGGTAGATTCTAGCGAGTGTGTGTGTGTGGGTAGATTCTAGCGAGTGTGTGTGGGTGGATTCTAGCGAGTGTGTGGGTGGATTCTAGCGAGTGTGTGGGTGGATTCTAGCGAGTGTGTGGGTAGATTCTAGCGAGTGTGTGGGTAGCGTTTATTGAGACTGTGGGTAGACTCTAGTGGGTGTGTGGGTAGCGTTTATTGAGACTGTGGGTAGACTCTAGTGAGTGTGTGGGTAACGTTTATTGAGACTGTGGGTAGATTCTAGCGAGACTGTGAGTAGATTCTAGCGAGAGTGTGGGTAGATTCTAGCGAGTGTGTGTGGGTAGATTCTAGCGAGTGTGTGTGGGCAGATTCTAGCGAGTGTGTGTGGGTAGATTCTAGCGAGTGTGTGGGTAGCGTTTATTGAGACTGTGGGTAGACTCTAGCGAGTGTGTGGGTAGACTCTAGCGAGTGTGTGGGTAGATTCTAGCGAGTGTGTGGGTAGATTCTAGCGAGTGTGTGTGGGTAGATTCTAGCGAGTGTGGGTAGCGTTTATTGAGACTGTGGGTAGATTCTAGCGAGTGTGGGTAGATTCTAGCGAGTGTGTGGGTGGACTCTAGCGAGTGTGTGGGTGGACTCTAGCGAGTGTGTGGGCAGATTCTAGCGAGTGTGTGTGTGGGTAGATTCTAGCGAGTGTGGGTGGCGTTTATTGAGACTGGGCAGATTCTAGCGAGTGTGTGTGTGGGTAGATTCTAGCGAGTGTGTGGGTGGACTCTAGCGAGTGTGTGTGTGGGTGGATTCTAGCGAGTGTGGGTGGATTCTAGCGAGTGTGTGGGTGGATTCTAGCGAGTGTGTGGGCAGATTCTAGCGTGTGTGTGTGGGTAGATTCTAGCGAGTGTGTGTGGGTAGATTCTAGCGAGTGTGTGTGTGTGTGTGTGGGTAGATCCTAGCGAGTGTGGGTAGCGTTTATTGAGACTGTGGGTAGATTCTAGCGAGTGTGTGGGCAGATTCTAGCGAGTGTGTGGGTGGACTCTAGCGAGTGTGTGGGTAGATTCTAGCGAGTGTGTGTGGGTAGATTCTAGCGAGTGTGGGTAGCGTTTATTGAGACTGTGGGTAGATTCTAGCGAGTGTGTGGGTGGACTCTAGCGAGTGTGTGGGTGGACTCTAGCGAGTGTGGGTGGACTCTAGCGAGTGTGGGTGGACTCTAGCGAGTGTGTGGGTAGATTCTAGCGTGTGTGTGGGCAGATTCTAGCGAGTGTGTGGGTAGCGTTTATTGAGACTGTGGGTAGACTCTAGCGAGTGTGGGTAGATTCTAGCGAGTGTGTGGGTAGATTCTAGCGAGTGTGTGTGTGTGGGTAGATTCTAGCGTGTGTGGGTAGCGTTTATTGAGACTGTGGGTAGACTCTAGCGAGTGTGTGGGTAGATTCTAGTGAGTGTGGCTAGATTCTAGTGAGTGTGGCGCTAGATTCTAGTGAGTGTGTGGCGCTAGATTCTAGTGAGTGTGTGGCGCTAGATTCTAGCGTGTGTGTGTGGGCAGATTCTAGCGAGTGTGTGTGGGTAGATTCTAGCGAGTGTGTGTGTGTGTGTGTGGGTAGATCCTAGCGAGTGTGGGTAGCGTTTATTGAGACTGTGGGTAGACTCTAGCGAGTGTGTGGGTAGATTCTAGTGAGTGTGGCTAGATTCTAGTGAGTGTGGCGCTAGATTCTAGTGAGTGTGGCGCTAGATTCTAGTGAGTGTGTGGCGCTAGATTCTAGTGAGTGTGTGGCGCTAGATTCTAGCGTGTGTGTGTGGGCAGATTCTAGCGAGTGTGTGTGGGTAGATTCTAGCGAGTGTGTGTGTGTGTGTGTGGGTAGATCCTAGCGAGTGTGTGGGTAGCGTTTATTGAGACTGTGGGTAGATTCTAGCGAGTGTGTGGGTAGATTCTAGCGAGTGTGTGGGTGGACTCTAGCGAGTGTGTGGGTAGATTCTAGCGAGTGTGTGTGGGTAGATTCTAGCGAGTGTGGGTAGCGTTTATTGAGACTGTGGGTAGATTCTAGCGAGTGTGTGGGTGGACTCTAGCGAGTGTGTGGGTGGACTCTAGCGAGTGTGGGTGGACTCTAGCGAGTGTGGGTGGACTCTAGCGAGTGTGTGGGTAGATTCTAGCGTGTGTGTGGGTAGATTCTAGCGAGTGTGTGGGTAGCGTTTATTGAGACTGTGGGTAGACTCCCAGCGAGTGTGGGTAGATTCTAGCGAGTGTGTGGGTAGATTCTAGCGAGTGTGTGTGTGTGGGTAGATTCTAGCGTGTGTGGGTAGCGTTTATTGAGACTGTGGGTAGACTCTAGCGAGTGTGTGGGTAGATTCTAGTGAGTGTGGCTAGATTCTAGTGAGTGTGGCGCTAGATTCTAGTGAGTGTGTGGCGCTAGATTCTAGTGAGTGTGTGGCGCTAGATTCTAGTGAGTGTGGCGCTAGATTCTAGTGAGTGTGGCGCTAGATTCTAGTGAGTGTGTGGCTAGATTCTAGTGAGTGTGTGGCTAGATTCTAGTGAGTGTGTGGCTAGATTCTAGTGAGTGTGTGGCTAGATTCTAGTGAGTGTGTGGCTAGATTCTAGTGAGTGTGTGGCTAGATTCTAGTGAGTGAGTGGCTAGATTCTAGTGAGTGAGTGTGTGGCTAGATTCTAGTGAGTGAGTGTGTGGCTAGATTCTAGTGAGTGAGTGTGTGGCTAGATTCTAGTGAGTGAGTGTGTGGCTAGATTCTAGTGAGTGAGTGTGTGGCTAGATTCTAGTGAGTGAGTGTGTGGCTAGATTCTAGTGAGTGAGTGTGTGGCTAGATTCTAGTGAGTGTGTGGCTAGATTCTAGTGAGTGAGTGTGTGGCTAGATTCTAGTGAGTGAGTGTGTGGCTAGATTCTAGTGAGTGAGTGTGTGGCTAGATTCTAGTGAGTGAGTGTGTGGGTGGATTCTAGTGAGAATGTGGGTAGATGTGAGTGTGTGGGTAGATTCTAGCGTGTGTGTGGGTAGATTCTAGCGAGTGTGGGTAGATTCTAGCGAGTGTGTGGGTAGATTCTAGCGAGTGTGTGGGTAGTGTTTATTGAGAATGTGGGTAGACTCTAGCGAGTGTGTGGGTAGCGTTTATTGAGAATGTGGGTAGACTCTAGCGAGTGTGTGGGTAGATGTTAGTGAGTGTGTGGGTGGATTCTAGCGAGTGTGTGGGTAGATGAGTGTGTGGGTGGATTCTAGTGAGTGTGTGGGTAGATTCTAGCGAGTGTGTGGGTAGATTCTAGTGAGTGTGTGGGTAGCGTTTATTGAGAATGTGGGTAGACTCTAGTGAGTGTGTGGGTAGATGTTAGTGAGTGTGTGGGTAGATTCTAGTGAGTGTGTGGGCAGATTCTAGCGAGTGTGTGGGTAGATTCTAGCGAGTGTGTGGGTAGATGTTAGCGAGTGTGTGGGTAGATGTTAGTGAGTGTGGGTAGATTTAGTGAGTGTGTGGGCAGATTCTAGCGAGTGTGTGGGTAGATTCTAGCGAGTGTGTGGGCAGATTCTAGCGAGTGTGTGGGCAGATTCTAGCGAGTGTGTGGGTAGCGTTTATTGAGACTGTGGGTAGACTCTAGTGGGTGTGTGGGTAGCGTTTATTGAGACTGGGTAGACTCTAGTGAGTGTGTGGGTAACGTTTATTGAGACTGTGGGTAGATTCTAGCGAGACTGTGAGTAGATTCTAGCGAGAGTGTGGGTAGATTCTAGCGAGTGTGTGTGGGCAGATTCTAGCGAGTGTGTGTGGGTAGATTCTAGCGAGTGTGTGTGGGTAGATTCTAGCGAGTGTGTGGGTAGCGTTTATTGAGACTGTGGGTAGACTCTAGCGAGTGTGTGGGCAGACTCTAGCGAGTGTGTGGGCAGATTCTAGCGAGTGTGTGGGCAGATTCTAGCGAGTGTGTGTGGGTAGATTCTAGCGAGTGTGGGTAGCGTTTATTGAGACTGTGGGTAGATTCTAGCGAGTGTGGGTAGATTCTAGCGAGTGTGTGGGTGGACTCTAGCGAGTGTGTGGGTGGACTCTAGCGAGTGTGTGGGTAGATTCTAGCGAGTGTGTGTGTGGGTAGATTCTAGCGAGTGTGGGTGGCGTTTATTGAGACTGGGTAGATTCTAGCGAGTGTGTGTGTGGGTAGATTCTAGCGAGTGTGTGGGTGGACTCTAGCGAGTGTGTGTGTGGGTGGATTCTAGCGAGTGTGGGTGGATTCTAGCGAGTGTGTGGGTGGATTCTAGCGAGTGTGTGGGTAGATTCTAGCGTGTGTGTGTGGGTAGATTCTAGCGAGTGTGTGTGGGCAGATTCTAGCGAGTGTGTGTGTGTGTGTGTGGGTAGATCTCTAGCGAGTGTGGGTAGCGTTTATTGAGACTGTGGGTAGATTCTAGCGAGTGTGTGGGTAGATTCTAGCGAGTGTGTGGGTGGACTCTAGCGAGTGTGTGGGCAGATTCTAGCGAGTGTGTGTGGGCAGATTCTAGCGAGTGTGGGTAGCGTTTATTGAGACTGTGGGTAGATTCTAGCGAGTGTGTGGGTGGACTCTAGCGAGTGTGTGGGTGGACTCTAGCGAGTGTGGGAGTGTGGGTGGACTCTAGCGAGTGTGGGTGGACTCTAGCGAGTGTGTGGGTAGTGTTTATTGAGAATGTGGGTAGACTCTAGCGAGTGTGTGGGTAGCGTTTATTGAGATGGGTAGACTCTAGCGAGTGTGTGGGTAGATGTTAGTGAGTGTGTGGGTGGATTCTAGCGAGTGTGTGGGCAGATGAGTGTGTGGGTGGATTCTAGTGAGTGTGTGGGTAGATTCTAGCGAGTGTGTGGGTAGATTCTAGTGAGTGTGTGGGTAGCGTTTATTGAGAATGTGGGTAGACTCTAGTGAGTGTGTGGGTAGATTCTAGCGAGTGTGTGGGTAGATTCTAGCGAGTGTGTGGGTAGATTCTAGCGAGTGTGTGGGTAGATGTCTAGCGAGTGTGTGGGTAGATGTTAGTGAGTGTGGGTAGATTCTAGCGAGTGTGTGGGTAGATTCTAGCGAGTGTGTGTGGGCAGATTCTAGCGAGTGTGTGGGTAGATTCTAGCGAGTGTGTGGGTAGATTCTAGCGAGTGTGTGGGTAGCGTTTATTGAGACTGTGGGTAGACTCTAGTGGGTGTGTGGGTAGCGTTTATTGAGACTGGGTAGACTCTAGTGAGTGTGTGTGGGTAACGTTTATTGAGACTGTGGGTAGATTCTAGCGAGACTGTGAGTAGATTCTAGCGAGAGTGTGGGTAGATTCTAGCGAGTGTGTGTGGGTAGATTCTAGCGAGTGTGTGTGGGTAGATTCTAGCGAGTGTGTGGGTAGATTCTAGCGAGTGTGTGGGTAGCGTTTATTGAGACTGTGGGTAGACTCTAGCGAGTGTGTGTGTGGGTAGACTCTAGCGAGTGTGTGGGTAGATTCTAGCGAGTGTGTGGGCAGATTCTAGCGAGTGTGTGGGTAGATTCTAGCGAGTGTGTGGGTAGATTGAGACTGGGTAGATTCTAGAGTGTGTGGGTAGATTCTAGCGAGTGTGTGGGTGGACTCTAGCGAGTGTGTGGGTGGACTCTAGCGAGTGTGTGGGTAGATTCTAGCGAGTGTGTGTGTGGGTAGATTCTAGCGAGTGTGGGTGGCGTTTATTGAGACTGGGTAGATTCTAGCGAGTGTGTGTGTGGGTAGATTCTAGCGAGTGTGTGGGTGGACTCTAGCGAGTGTGTGTGTGGGTGGATTCTAGCGAGTGTGGGTGTAGATTCTAGCGAGTGTGTGGGTGTAGATTCTAGCGAGTGTGTGGGTAGATTCTAGCGAGTGTGTGTGGGTAGATTCTAGCGAGTGTGTGGGTAGATTCTAGCGAGTGTGTGTGTGTGTGTGTGGGTAGATCCTAGCGAGTGTGGGTAGCGTTTATTGAGACTCTGGGTAGATTCTAGCGAGTGTGTGGGTAGATTCTAGCGAGTGTGTGGGTAGACTCTAGCGAGTGTGTGGGTAGATTCTAGCGAGTGTGTGTGGGCAGATTCTAGCGAGTGTGGGTAGCGTTTATTGAGACTGTGGGTAGATTCTAGCGAGTGTGTGGGTAGACTCTAGCGAGTGTGTGGGTGGACTCTAGCGAGTGTGGGTGGACTCTAGCGAGTGTGGGTGGACTCTAGCGAGTGTGTGGGCAGATTCTAGCGTGTGTGTGGGTAGATTCTAGCGAGTGTGTGGGTAGCGTTTATTGAGACTGTGGGTAGACTCTAGCGAGAGTGTGGGTAGATTCTAGCGAGTGTGTGGGTAGATTCTAGCGTGTGTGTGTGTGGGTAGATTCTAGCGTGTGTGGGTAGCGTTTATTGAGACTGTGGGTAGACTCTAGCGAGTGTGTGGGTAGATTCTAGTGAGTGTGGCTAGATTCTAGTGAGTGTGGCGCTAGATTCTAGTGAGTGTGTGGCGCTAGATTCTAGTGAGTGTGTGGCGCTAGATTCTAGTGAGTGTGGCGCTAGATTCTAGTGAGTGTGGCGGGTAGATTCTAGTGAGTGTGTGGCTAGATTCTAGTGAGTGTGTGGCTAGATTCTAGTGAGTGTGTGGCTAGATTCTAGTGAGTGTGTGGCTAGATTCTAGTGAGTGTGTGGCTAGATTCTAGTGAGTGTGTGGCTAGATTCTAGTGAGTGTGTGGCTAGATTCTAGTGAGTGTGTGGCTAGATTCTAGTGAGTGTGTGGCTAGATTCTAGTGAGTGTGTGTGTGGCTAGATTCTAGTGAGTGTGTGTGGCTAGATTCTAGTGAGTGAGTGTGTGGCTAGATTCTAGTGAGTGAGTGTGTGGCTAGATTCTAGTGAGTGAGTGTGTGGCTAGATTCTAGTGAGTGAGTGTGTGGCTAGATTCTAGTGAGTGAGTGTGTGGCTAGATTCTAGTGAGTGAGTGTGTGGCTAGATTCTAGTGAGTGAGTGTGTGGCTAGATTCTAGTGAGTGAGTGTGTGGCTAGATTCTAGTGAGTGTGAGTGAGTGTGTGGCTAGATTCTAGTGAGTGAGTGTGTGGCTAGATTCTTCTAATGAGTGTGTGGCTAGATGTTAGTGAGTGTGTGGCTAGATGTTAGTGAGTGTGTGGGTGGATTCTAGTGTGTGTGTGGGTAGAGTCTAGTGAGTGTGTGGGTAGATAGTGAGAATGTGGGTAGATGTGAGTGTGTGGGGGTAGAGATTCTAGCGTGTGTGTGGGTAGATTCTAGCGAGTGTGGGTAGATTCTAGCGAGTGTGTGGGTAGATTCTAGCGAGTGTGTGGGTAGTGTTTATTGAGAGTGTGGGTAGACTCTAGCGAGTGTGTGGGTAGCGTTTATTGAGAATGTGGGTAGACTCTAGCGAGTGTGTGGGTAGATGTTAGTGAGTGTGTGGGTGGATTCTAGCGAGTGTGTGGGTAGATGAGTGTGTGGGTGGATTCTAGTGAGTGTGTGGGTAGATTCTAGCGAGTGTGTGGGTAGATTCTAGTGAGTGTGTGGGTAGCGTTTATTGAGAATGTGGGTAGACTCTAGCGAGTGTGTGGGTAGATGTTAGTGAGTGTGTGGGTAGATTCTAGCGAGTGTGTGGGTAGATTCTAGCGAGTGTGTGGGTAGATGTTAGCGAGTGTGTGGGTAGATGTTAGTGAGTGTGGGTAGATTCTAGCGAGTGTGTGGGTAGACTCTAGTGAGTGTGTGGGTAGATTCTAGCGAGTGTGTGGGTAGCGTTTATTGAGACTTTGGGTAGATTCTAGCGAGTGTGTGGGTAGATTCTAGCGAGTGTGTGGGTAGATTCTAGCGAGAGTGTGGGTAGATTCTAGCGAGAGTGTGGGTAGATTCTAGCGAGAGTGTGGGTAGATTCTAGCGAGAGTGTGGGTAGATTCTAGCGAGAGTGTGGGTAGATTCTAGCGAGAGTGTGGGCAGATTCTGGGTAGATTCGAGAGTGTGGGTAGATTCTAGCGAGAGTGTGGGTAGATTCTAGCGAGTGTGTGGGTAGATTCTAGCGAGTGTGTGTGTGGGTAGATTCTAGCGAGTGTGTGTGTGGGTAGATTCTAGCGAGTGTGTGTGTGTGGGTAGATTCTAGCGAGTGTGTGTGTGTGTGGGTAGATTCTAGCGAGTGTGTGTGGGTAGATCTAGCGAGTGTGGGTAGCGTTTATTGAGACTGTGGGTAGATTCTAGCGTGTGTGTGGGTAGATTCTAGCGAGTGTGGGTAGCGTTTATTGAGACTGTGGGTAGACTCTAGCGAGTGTGTGGGTAGATTCTAGCGAGTGTGTGTGGGTAGATTCTAGCGAGTGTGGGTAGCGTTTATTGAGACTGTGGGTAGATTCTAGCGAGTGTGTGGGTAGATTCTAGCGAGTGTGTGGGTGGACTCTAGCGAGTGTGTGGGTGGATTCTAGCAGTGTGTGGGTGGATTCTAGCAGTGTGTGGGTGGATTCTAGCGAGTGTGTGGGTAGATTCTAGCGTGTGTGTGGGTAGATTCTAGCGTGTGTGTGTGGGTAGATTCTAGCGAGTGTGTGGGTAGCGTTTGTGAGACTGTGGGTAGACGCTAGCGAGTGTGTGGGTAGATTCTAGCGAGTGTGTGTGGGTAGATTCTAGCGAGTGTGGGTAGCGTTTATTGAGACTGTGGGTAGATTCTAGCGAGTGTGTGGGTAGATTCTAGCGAGTGTGTGGGTGGACTCTAGCGAGTGTGTGGGTGGATTCTAGCAGTGTGTGGGTGGATTCTAGCAGTGTGTGGGTGGATTCTAGCGAGTGTGTGGGTAGATGCTAGCGTGTGTGTGGGTAGATTCTAGCGTGTGTGTGTGGGTAGATTCTAGCGAGTGTGTGGGTAGCGTTTATTGAGACTGTGGGTAGACGGTAGCGAGTGTGTGGGTAGATTCTAGCGAGTTTGTGGGTGGATTCTAGTGAGTGTGTGGGTGGACTCTAGCGAGTGTGGGTAGATTCTAGCGAATGTGTGTGGGTAGATTCTAGCGTGTGTGTGGGTAGCGTTTATTGAGACTGGGTAGATTCTAGCGAGTTTGTGGGTAGATTCTAGCGAGTTTGTGGGTGGATACTAGCGAGTGTGTGGGTGGACTCTAGCGAGTGTGTGGGTGGATTCTAGTGAGTGTGGGTGGATTCTAGCGAGTGTGTGGGTAGCGTTTATTGAGACTGTGGGTAGACTAGTGAGTGTGTGGGTAGATTCTAGCGAGTGTGTGGGTAGATTCTAGCGAGTGTGTGGGCAGATTCTAGCGTGTGGGGTAGATTCTAGCGAGTGTGTGGGTAGATTCTAGCGAGTGTGTGGGTAGATTCTAGCGAGTGTGTGGGCAGATTCTAGCGAGTGTGTGGGCAGATTCTAGCGAGTGTGGGTAGATTCTAGCGAGTGTGTGGGTAGATTCTAGCGAGTGTGGGTAGCGTTTATTGAGACTGTGTGGGTAGATTCTAGCGAGTGTGTGGGTAGATTCTAGCGAGTGTGTGGGTAGATTCTAGCGAGTGTGGGTAGCGTTTATTGAGACTGTGGGTAGACTCTAGTGAGTGTGTGGGTAGACTCTAGCGAGTGTGTGGGCAGATTCTAGCGAGTGTGTGGGTAGATTCTAGCGAGTGTGGGTAGCGTTTATTGAGACTGTGGGTAGACTCTAGCGAGTGTGTGGGTAGACTCTAGCGAGTGTGTGTGTGTGGGTAGATTCTAGCGAGTGTGTGGGTAGCGTTTATTGAGAATGTGGGTAGACTCTAGCGAGTGTGTGGGTATAGTCTAGCGAGTGTGTGGGTATAGTCTAGCGAGTGTGTGGGTATAGTCTAGCGAGTGTGTGGGTAGAGTCTAGCGAGTGTGTGGGTAGAATCTAGCGAGTGTGTGGGTAGAGTCTAGCGAGTGTGTGGGTAGCGTTTATTGAGTGTGTGGGTAGATTCTAGCGAGTGTGTGGGTAGATTCTAGCGAGTGTGTGTGTAGACTAGCGAGTGTGTGTGGGTAGAGTCTAGCGAGTGTGTGTGTGTGGGTAGATTCTAGCGAGTGTGTGTGTGTGGGTAGACTCTAGTGAGTGTGTGGGTAGATTCTAGCGAGTGTGTGGGTAGACTCTAGCGAGTGTGTGGGTAGAGTCTAGCGAGTGTGTGGGTGGATGTGAGTGTGTGGGTGGATGTGAGTGTGTGGGTAGAGTCTAGTGAGTTTGTGGGTAGATTCTATTGAGTGTGTGGGTAGTGTTTATTGAGTGTGTGGGTAGATTCTAGCGAGTGTGTGGGTGGATGTGAGTGTGTGGGTAGAGTCTAGTGAGTGTGGGTAGAGTCTAGTGAGTTTGTGGGTAGATTCTAGTGAGTCTGTGGGTAGCGTTTATTGAGAATGTGGGTAGACTAGTGAGTGTGTGGGTAGATGTTAGTGAGTGTGGGTAGATGTTAGCGAGTGTGTGGGTAGATGTTAGCGAGTGTGTGGGTAGATGTTAGCGAGTGTGTGGGTAGATGTTAGCGAGTGTGTGGGCAGATGTTAGCGAGTGTGTGGGTAGATGTTAGCGAGTGTGTGTGTGGGTAGATGTTAGCGAGTGTGTGTGTGTGGGTAGATTCTAGCGAGTGTGTGTGTGTGGGTAGATTCTAGCGAGTGTGTGTGTGGGTAGATTCTAGCGAGTGTGTGTGTAGTGTGTGTGTGGGTAGATTCTAGCGAGTGTGTGTGTGTGTGTGTGTGGGTAGATTCTAGCGTGTGTGTGGGTAGATTCTAGCGAGTGTGTGTGTGGGTAGATTCTAGCGAGTGTGTGTGTGGGTAGACTCTAGCGAGTGTGTGTGTGTGGGTAGAGTCTAGCGAGTGTGTGTGGGTAGATTCCAGTGAGTGTGTAGGTAGATTCCAGTGAGTGTGTAGGTAGATTCTAGCGAGTGTGTGTGTGTGTGTGTGGGTAGATTCTAGCGAGTGTGTGGGTAGTGTTTATTGAGTGTGTGGGTAGACTCTAGCGAGTGTGTGGGTAGATGTTAGCGAGTGTGTGTGGGTGGATTCTAGTGAGTGTGTGGGTAGAGTCTAGTGAGTGTGTGGGTAGAGTCTAGTGAGTGTGTGGGTAGAGTCTAGTGAGTGTGTGGGTAGATTCTAGTGAGTCTGTGGGTAGCGTTTATTGAGAATGTGGGTATACTCTAGTGAGTGTGGGTAGATTCTAGCGAGTGTGTGGGTAGATTCTAGCGAGTGTGTGGGTAGATTCTAGCGAGTGTGTTGGTAGATTCTAGCGAGTGTGTTGGTAGATTCTAGCGAGTGTGTTGGTAGATTCTAGCGAGTGTGTTGGTAGATTCTAGCGAGTGTGTGGGTAGATTCTAGCGAGTGTGTGGGCAGATTCTAGCGAGTGTGTGGGTAGATGTTAGTGAGTGTGTGGGTGGATTCTAGCGAGTGTGTGGGTAGCGTTTATTGAGTGTGTGGGCAGATTCTAGCGAGTGTGTGGGCAGATTCTAGCGAGTGTGTGGGTAGATTCTAGCGAGTGTGTGGGTAGATTCTAGCGAGTGTGTGGGTAGATTCTAGCGAGTGTGTGGGTAGATTCTAGTGAGTGTGTTGGTAGATTCTAGCGAGTGTGTTGGTAGATTCTAGCGAGTGTGTATGTTGGTAGATTCTAGCGAGTGTGTGGGTAGATTCTAGCGAGTGTGTGGGTAGATTCTAGCGAGTGTGTTGGTAGATTCTAGCGAGTGTGTTGGTAGATTCTAGCGAGTGTGTATGTTGGTAGATTCTAGCGAGTGTGTGGGTAGATTCTAGCGAGTGTGGGTAGATTCTAAGAGTGTGTGTGGGTAGCGTTTATTGAGAATGTGGGTAGATTCTAGCGAGTGTGTGGGTAGCGTTTATTGAGAATGTGGGTAGACTCTAGCGAGTGTGTGGGTAGATGTTAGTGAGTGTGTGGGTAGATTCTAGTGAGTGTGGGTAGTGTTTATTGAGTGTGTACATACAACCAGTGCAAGAGAGCCATTGCTTACAGTCAGAGCAAAAATCAACAAAAGAGGTCAAAGTAAACAGTCAAGCTTGGAACCAACAAACGCAACTTTATTTGTATTATTTTGTATAAAATGTTAATGTGCAAATAGTACTTGGTTTCTATGATATATCTTCAGTGCTCGTGGAATGACATCTATGAATGGAAATATGATTTGAAGCAATATGTCATTTGTTAAAAGTCTCCAAACATCTGGAGGATCAAATCTCACCTTGAACTCCTTACACTGTGGTCAGTGTTACCAGAGCAGTAGTCTCTTACCTTGGGGTGGTCAGTGTTATTATAGGCAGTAGTCTCTTACCTTGTTCTGGTCAGTGTTATTATAGAGCAGTAGTGTCTTACCTTTGGGTTATCAGTGTTATTAGAGCAGTAGTCTCTTACCTTTTGGGTGGTCAGTGTTACTAGAGCAGTAGTCTCTTACCTTGGGGTGGTCAGTGTTAGAGCATTTGTCTCTTACCTTGGGGTGGTCAGTGTTATTATAGAACAGTAGTCTCTTACCTTGGGGTGGTCAGTGGTGTGCCGTCCACCCATTTCCAGGTCCCTTCAGTAACAGAGTCAGACAGACCAATCCAGGCTCCCTTATTGAGGCCAAAGAGAAACTCCTGTTCATGAGAAAGATACTGATATTGTCAACTACTAAAGACCACATGTGTTAAATACTGTAAGATACATCACTGACCAAGAGATGTTTGATTCCCTCACTCTCTCACTCACCTGTTCCTCCTTGCTGTTTATGATCACCAGGTTTGCTCCTCTGTTCAGACAGTCCAGTCTGCTCTCTTCCCAGGTTTTCATCTCAGTAGACAGGAAGTAACAGCTGGATCCCCACAGCCTCCAACCGTCTGGACAAGTTTTTCTGATTTTCTGACAAATGTTTATCCCTGATGAAGAAATGTAAATAATATGTGAAATATATAACACTTGTTTATTGTATTGAATATTTTTTACATTGTCATTTAACTATTGGTGAATCCTTGATTGGTGTGCACTGCAGGTTCCACCCTGGACGTAACATGGTAAACATAAATCTGTCTCCTTCCATTTAGTATGATATGTTACATTTCACATGGTGTGTTTTATTTTGTTGATGTCAATCATCAGTTACTTATGAAATGTTTTCACTTTGTTGTAGCTAATGTTAGCTATGTGGCTAGGTTGCTAACCTAAACTAGGTAAGATATTAAGGTTAGGGTTCCGGGTTAGAGTTAAGGGAATGGTTAGCTGACATGCTAAGTATATTATGGCAAAGTAGTTCAAAAGTGTCAAGTAGTTGCACAGTTGCTAATAAGTTACAGATACTGAAGTCGTCCATGATGTGATTCGAACACGCAACCTTTGGGTTGTTAGACGGTTGCATAATATAATATGGCCACCCATCCTTCCTCCTTTTGTTTTTGCAAGTAAGTAACCTTCTATCTTATGTAAACATACCAAACGTAACATATCATACTATTCTGAGTGTCACAGATTTACATTTACTATCTTTGAAGTCAGACTGGAGAATGAAAGGTAGAGAAGAGGGATACAGCCCTAGTGACTGACTTGACTACTTACCATGCTCAGAGAGCCTCTTCTCCAGCGCCACCTTCTCATTGGTCAGAACACTGACCCTGTTTCTCAAAATGTCCCTGTCTCTAGTCAGGGCATTATAACGCTCCTGTAACTGGTTTTTGCTATCTGTATTCTGTGCCTGGTCTCTGTTCCTCAATAACTGGTTTCTCTCCATCTCTAGCTGGTTCATGTTATTTTTACACTGGTCTATCTCCTCCTGCAACTGGTCTCTGTCTGTACACAGGTCAATGATACCACTACTGGTAACTGACTGGTCTCTGCCCCTCAGCAACTGGTTTCTCTCCCTCAGTAACTGGTCTCTCTCCCTCTCTAGCTGGTTCATGTTCGTCTGACACTGGTCTCTCTCCTTCTGCAGCTGGTCTCTGTCTGTACACAGGTCAATGATACCACTACTGGTATCTGGCTGGTTTCTGTCTTGCACCAGACCAGTGGTGTTGTAACAGTTCTCTAACTGGTTCCTCTTTTCGTTATAGCCAGCTGAAAAACAAAGAGGTTCCTGCATGTAATGCGTCCCAAATACCACACTATTCCTTTTGTAGTGCAGAACCGAGGACCAAAGCCCTATGTACCCTGGTCAAAAGTAGTGCCCTTTAAAGAGGATAGGGTCCTATTACTGGTTGTGGTGTTTACATTGTTCACCATGTTCAGTGACTTATACAAGGCCAAGGGCACCAGTTACCATAGTTACTCAAATCTCTGTGGACAATGTCAACATTATTATAATACTTTTGGGGGGTCAGCTTTTTTGAGGACAGATAATTGCTTCCATCAATGCAATTGTCTGCATCATTTCCAATCCGCCATATATGTTTTTGGTAAATATACACCTATCTACATATTTACATACACATGCCCATATACACATGTAAAAATATACATAAACATTCATACATACATATACACATTGTAGAATACACCTTTATTATTCCCCACAGATCCTATCACCCCTCCCCCAATTGGAGTAAACTAATACACATTAACACTTAGGTTTCTACCTTAAGTTTATACATATTTTACAGACACAATCTATATGACAAAAGTTATATTTAGTTTGTTTTCAGTCCTTCCTCTATTTCTGATGTCCATCCAGTTAGATTTACAAGTGGGGCAAAAAAGTATTTAGTCAGCCACCAATTGTGCAAGTTCTCCTACTTAAAAAGATGTGAGAGCCCTGTAATTTTCATCATAGGTACACTTCAACTATGACAGACAAAATGAGAGAAAAAATCCAGAAAATCACGTTGTAGGATTTTTTATGAATTTATTTGCAAATTATGGTGGAAAATAAGTATTTGGTCAATAACAAAAGTTTATCTCAATACTTTGTTATATACCCTTTGTTGGCAATGACAGAGGTCAAACATTTTCTGTAAGTCTTCACAAGGTTTTCACGCACTGTTGCTGGTATTTTGGCCCATTCCTCCATGCAGATCTCCTCTAGAGCAGTGATGTTTTGGGGCTGTTGCTGGGCAACACACACTTTCAACTCCCGCCAAAGATTTTCTATGGGGTTGAGATCTGGAGACTGGCTAGGCCACTCCAGGACCTTCGTTGCCCAGGTGGTGTGTTTGGGATCATTGTCATGCTGAAAGACCCAGCCATGTTTCGTCTTCAATGCCCTTGCTGATGGAAGGAGGTTTTCACTCAAAATCTCACGATACATGACCCCATTCATTCTTTCCTTTACACGGATCAGTCGTCCTGCTCCCTTTGCAGAAAAACAGCCCCAAAGCATGATGTTTCCACCCCCATGCTTCACAGTAGGTATGGTGTTCTTTGGATGCAACTCAGCATTCTTTGTCCTCCAAACACGACGAGTTGAGTTTTTACCAAAAAGTTATATTTTGGTTTCATCTGACCATATGACATTCTCCCAATCTTCTTCTGGATCATCCAAATGCCCTCTAGCAAACTTCAGATGGGCCTGGACATGTACTGGCTTAAGCAGGGGGACACGTCTGGCACTGCAGGATTTGAGTCCCTGGCGTCGTAGTGTGTTAGTGATGGTAGGCTTTGTTACTTTGGTCCCAGCTCTCTGCAGGTCATTCACTAGGTCCCCCGTGTGGTTCTGGGATTTTTGCTCACCGTTCTTGTGATCATTTTGACCCCACGGGGTGAGATCTAGCGTGGAGCCCCAGATCGAGGGAGATTATCAGTGGTCTTGTATGTCTTCCATTTCCTAATAATTGCTCCCACAGTAGATTTCTTCAAACCAATCTGCTTACCTATTGCAGATTCAGTCTTCCCAGCCTGGTGCAGGTCTACAATTTTGTTTCTGGTGTCCTTTGATAGCTCTTTGGTCTTGGCCATAGTGGAGTTTGGAGTGTGACTGTTTGAGGTTGTGGACAGGTGTCTTTTATACTGATAACAAGTTCAAACAGGTGCCATTAAAACAGGTAACGAGAGGAGGACAGAGGAGCCTCTTAAAGAAGTTACAGGTCTGTGAGAGCCAGAAATGTTGTTTGTTTGTAGGTGACCAAATACCAAATTTCCACCATAATTTGAAAATTCATTAAAAATCCTACAATGTGATTATCTGGATTTTTTTTCTTCAAATTTTGTCTGTCATAGTTGAAGTGTACCTATGGTGAAAATTACAGGCCTCTCATCTTTTTAAGTGGGAGAACTTGCACAATTAGTGGCTGACTAAATACTTTTTTGCCCCACTGTATATTTGTACCTGCTCTATTTCACAACATTTCTGAACCTATTTACATTTTACAGACCCTGTATGTTTTACGTTTGTTATTGGTCCCTTCCTTTAGCTCCATTCAACTTCTCCCATCAATCTCTTAAAACCATCCATTAGGGATTTCTATTTGCAATATATTTTTCAACTGTGCTGTGATGCTTCAAAAAAGTACAGAACCTTTCTATTCTCATAGTTTCTAGAGATTGTAAATTAAAGAAACATTTTTCTATAATTTATAGTATTGATCGATTGACTCAATCGATTCAAATTACCCAGTATTGCTATCTGCAGCGTTAGTTCTAGGTAAATTTTGCCATTCTTCAGCCATTCCTGGACCTGTGACCAAAAACGAGCTACATAAGGACAGTACCAAATTAAATTATCTAATGACTCTGCCTCCTTGCAGCAAAATCTGCAGAGCTGGGAAGATTGTATCCCCCATATAAATAACATTATATTGGTTGCAAAAATGTTGTACGATCACTTAAATTGAAACAGTAGAGTTTTGAATCCGGCGTTGTTTTGTTTGTCAATTCATTAACCGTGTGCCATGGAATTGGTACATTGAAAGTCTCTTCCCCACTATTTTGTCATTTATATGCACAGCTGTTTTTTGGTCCTTTTACTTTATTTATCACAAACTTCTTTAACCATTTTTGTGTTTTTAATGCAGGGCCGACAGACAAGTTCTGTACTTTTTCCCCCTTCAACTTACCTCTTCCATTTTTGTGGCAATGCTGCAATCAGTTGGTATGTACATTTGGTTAGAGCAGACATTTCCATGTCTGTGTTATCTGCATGTGTGACATAACTCCACCAGTCCTATTCATGATAGCATTTACGAAGATTATACCTTTTTTGAACATTTTATCGAAAAATATGTTTTTTTTTATTAGTTAGTATATTTGAATTTAACCTCAATATTGCTTGATTTATTTGTTCTTTCTTTTCAGATGGATTAAACTGAAATTGCAACCAACCTTCTAAGGCTTGATTAAAAAATAATGATATTTTGGAGATGATTACACTTTAATATAACCGGAAGTGAGCAGCTGCAATCTGAATAAAGGGAAAAGGCCATTCTTGAACATGGGGTGAGACATTGTTACTACAGTAATTTGCTGGACAACCATTTCAGATTTAAGTATAACTTTTGTATTTAATCATTTCTGCCCTCCAAATTGATGTTCGTGATATAAATAGGCCCTTTTAATTTTGTCTGGCTTGCCATTCCAATAAAATATCATAGTTAAACTGTGATATGACTAAAGAGTTCATCAGGATGATTTTTCCACAAATAGACAGGTATTTTCCTTTCCATGATAACAAGATCTTATCTATTTTTGCTTACTTTCTATTAATTTCCTATTGATTGGAGTGAGATTTCTTTCTTTCGGGTTTTGTGTTCCGAGTATGTCCACATCCCCGTCAGACCATTTTATTGGTAAACTACACGGTAATATAAAAGTTGCATTTTTTAGTGATCCAATACATAATATAGTACACTTTTCATCATTTGGTTTTAATACAGAGAGGACAGAAAAAGTGTCTAGATTGTTTATGAGGCTGTGGAAGGATTTCTGGTTTTAAAATAAAGCATGAATCATCAGCATACAATGACACCTTTGTTTTTAAGCCATGAATTTCTAATCCCTGTTGTTGAATGTAATTTTAACAGCTAACATTTTGATGGCAATAATAAATAGATATGCTCGATAGTGGACAACCCTGTTTTACTCTTGACAGTTTAAAACTTTCTGAGATGTAGCCATTATTTACTCTTTTACACCTAGGGTTACTAACTTTAACCCATTTTATAAGAGATTCTCCAAAATCGAAATATTCCATGCATTTATATATAATCTCCAGTCGTACTTTTTCAAAAGCCTTTTCAAAATCAGCTATGAAAAGCACACCTGGTTTTTCCGACATTTCATAGTATTCTATTGTTTCCAGCACTGGTCTTATATTATCTCCAATGTATCGTCCATGTAAAAAACCTGTCTTATTAGGATGAATAGTAACTGTCAAAACCTTTTTTATTTCTATGTGCCAAGCAGTTAGCTAGAATATTTGCATCACAACACTGAAGTGTAATAGGCCTCCAATTTTCCAAATCTACTGGATCTTTATATACACCACTTGGATCCTGTTTCAGTAATAATGAAATCAATATTTTTTTTGTGTGTGTCAACAATATTGTCAAACTACTGGTCCCACACGTTGTGTAATGTCAAGTCTGAATTGTGATCCTTGCTTTGTGAGTACAGATCTATGGTGTGATAATGAAAAACATATCTGTCCTATGGGTCCTGGTCAAACGTAATGCAGTACAGTGCATTCAGAAAGTGTTCAGAACCCTTTCATTTTTCCACATTTTGTTACAGCCTTATGCTAAAATAGATTCAAATATTGTTTTTCCTCATCAATCTACACACAATTCTCATAATGACAAACAAAAACAGGTTTTGTACATTTTTGTAAATGTATAACATCTTATACATTTACATCAAATGTATAACATATTATGCTTCACGGAGTCGTGGCTGAATGAAGACAATATCAACATACAGCTGGCTGGCTATACGATGTACCAGCAGGATAGAACTGCGGAATCTGGTAAGGCAAGGGGCGGCGGTCTATGTATTTTGCAAAACAACAGCTGGTGCAATATATCTAAGGAAGTCTCGAGCTATTGCTGGCCTGAGGTAAAGTTTCTCACGATAAGCTGCAGGCCACATTACCTACCGAGAGAGTTTTCATCTATATTCTTTGTAGCTGTTTACATACCACCACAGTCAGAGGCTGGCACTAAGATAGCATTGACTGAGCTGTATTCCGCCATAAGCAAACGAGAAAACACTCATCCAGAGAATGCGCTCCTAGTACCCGGGAACTTGAATGCAGGCAAACTTAACCAAATTTCTATCAGCATGTTAAATGTGTAACTAGAGGGAAAAGAACTCTGGACCACCTATACTCCACACACAGAGATACATACAAAGCTTCCCCTCACCCTCCATTTGGCAAATCTGACCATAATTCCATCCTGCTGAAGCCATGAAGTGCTTTGAAAGGCTGGTCATGGCTCATATACACACCATCATTCCAGAAACCCTAGACCCACTCCAATTTGCATACCGCCCCAACAGATCCACAGATGATGCTGTCTCTATTGCACTCCACACGGCCCTTTCCCACCTAGACAAAGGAACACCCATGTGAGAATGCTATTCATTGACCCCAGCTCAGCGTTCAACACCATTGTGCCCTCAAAGCTCATCAATAAGCGAAGGACCCTGGGACTAAACACCTCTCTCTGCAACTGGATCCTGGACTTCCTGACGGGCCTCCCCCAGGTGGTGAGGGTAGGCAACTACACATCTGCCACGCTGATCCTCAACACGGGGGCCAGCTGCACTATCGAGAGCATCCTGACTGGTTGTATCACTGCCTGGTGTGACAACTGCTCGGCCTCCGACCGCAAGGCACTACAGAGTGTAGTGCGAGCAGACTAGTACATCACTGGGGCCAAGCTTCCTGCCATCCAGGACCTCCAGGCAGTGTCAGAGGAAGGACCTAAAAATTGTCAAAGACTCCAGCCACCCTAGTCATAGACTGTTCTCTCTGCTACCATACTACAAGCGGTACCGGAGCACCAAGTCTAGGTCCAAGAGGCTTCTAAACAGTTTCTACCCCCAAGCCATAAGACTCCTGAACATCAAGTCAAATGACCTCCCAGACTATTTGCATTGCCCCCTCCCCCACCCCTCTCCACACCACTGCCACTCTCTGTTGTCATCTATGCATAGTCACTTTAATTAACTCTACCTACATGTAAATACTACCTCAACTAACCGGTGCCCCCGTGAATTGACTCTGTACCGGCACACACCTGCATATATTGTTATTTTTTACTGCTGCTCTTTAATTACTTGTTATCTCTTATTCTTATCTGTATTTTTTTAAACTGCCCTGTTGGTTAGGGGCTCGTAAGTAAGCATATATCACTGTAAGGTCTACACTTGTTGTATATTCAACGCATGTGACTAACACAATTTTGTTTAATTTAATTTAACCATATTTTAAAAAGTATTCAGACCCTTTGCTATAAGACTCGAAATTGAGCTCAGGTGCATGCTGTTTCCATTGTTCATCCTTGAGATGTTTCTACAACTGGAACGGACTCCACTTGTGGTAAAGTCAATTGATTGGACATGATTTGTAAAGGCACACACCTGTCTATATAAGGTCCCACAGTTGAGAGTGCATGTCAGAGCAAAAACCAAGCCATGAGGTCAAAGGAATTATTAGAACTCCCAGACAGCATTGTGTCGAGGAACAGATCTGGGGAAGGGTACCAAAACATTTCTGCGGCACTGAAGGTCCCCAAGAACACAGTGGCCTCCATCATTCTTAAATGGATTAAGTTTAGAACCACCAAGACTCTTCCTAGAGCTGGCTGCCCGGCCAAACTGAGCAATCGGGGGAGAAGGGCCTTGGTCAGGGAGGTGACCAAGAACCCAATGGTCACTCTGACAGAGCTCCATAGTTCCTCTTTTGAAGCTTCCAGAAAGACAATCATCTCTGCAGCGCTCCACCAATCAGGCCTTTATGGTAGAGTGGCCAGACTGAAGCCACTCCTCAGTAAAACGTACTTGACAGCCCTTTTGGAGCTTGCCATAAGACAACTGAAGGACTCTCAGACAATGAGAAACAAGATTCTCTGCTCTGATAAAACCAAGAATGAACTTTTTGGCCTGAATGCCATACCAAAGAAGACTTGATTATGTAATCGCTGCCAAAGGTGCTTCAGTTTTTCATTGTTAATAAATTGTAAAACATTCTAATAATTCTTTGTCGTTTTTGGCTATTGTGTTGTGTTGTGGATTGATGAGGATAAAATACATCTTTAGAGAAAAGCTGTAACAAAATGTGGAAAAAGTCAAGGGGTCTGAATACTTTCCAAATGCATCCCAAATCACTATTAAAAGCATTGCTATTGACCATTCCCCTAGTAGGGTGTCTTTTGGGATACAACCTCACTCACAGAAAGCCAGTCTCAGGGAGATGTTGAGAATGACTTGTAGAACACACAGCACTCCTAAACACACAGCAGCCATCCTGTAGAGTCTTGTTCTTCCATCTGCAAAGGAACACGCACACCATTGTCCCACTTCACTAATGACTATGATTAAAACACAACACACATCCTCCTACATCACTAATGACTATGATTAAAACACAACACACATCCTCCTACATCACTAACAATTATGATTCGAACTTTGAGAAACAAACATTTCCATTGCGCCATTGGTTTTCCCTTGATTTAGGGTTGGCAGCAAGTGTTTCCTCAAGAGTGCTGTCATCTCAATTCTGAAAACAGGAAGCTACTGTGTGAAGAAATTACATGCAGCTTTAGCATGATTTAAAGGGGCAATCTGCGATTGTTGTAGCATGATTTAAAGGGGCAATCTGCGATTGCTGTAGCATGGTTTACATGGGCAATCTGCGTAAATCACTTTTTTTTTACATTTAAATGAATGATATTTCCCCATTGATTCTGAAGAATGTAACTTAAAACGTAAATGCTCTATGAACTTAGTTTCTAAACCCATCAGGACCCAAAATATAAGTTTGTTCTACCATGGAATTGTAAACAAACACTGTGTAGCCTCAGATGTTTGAAACGATAATTTTAATCTCCAGGGTGATCAGTCCTTGAAAACTCTGTCTATGAGAGCTCTGTCTATGAATTTGAGAGTGGTTACATTTTTACAACCCCGGCGGGTGTCCACTGTGCTGTTGTTTAAAAATGGTTATTTTCAAATATTCGTATATAAATAGTTCCTCATTTTTAAAACTGAAGTGAAAAATACATTGAATTGATACATTTTGGTGAACTTGACCACAGCAGGTTTTGAACCCGAAGCTCCGTACCAACTGAACCACCCAGAAGAAGAAGAAGAAGAAGAAGTGTTTTTCTATTATGTGGTATTAGTGTGTGTTTGCATTGTTAGGTGTGTGTTACAGTGTGTGTGAGAGAGAATAAGATACACAGAATTCTTTGTCCTTACCTGAGAGTTGGGTCTCACTCTTCACGCTCCTCGTTGCTTTGTTCCTGTTTTCTTCAGTAACTTCATTTAATTCAATCACCTGTTTGTTGACGTAGTTTGCCATCTTAACTAACCGTACCGAATATCAATGATTACCCAAATCAATCAATGAATCAACTTCAAATTCAGTCTGTCTGACCTCTTATTGTAATATAAATTATTGTAGCATTTACATATAGTATTAACTTACTTATGATTACCCTTCTAACTGACTCCTAATGGTAATATCTACTGTATGATTACTAGTAGTTGAGTAGTTGCTTTGATATGCATCTCCACTGGTACCTCTCTGTCTGTGGTCCACTACAGTTGAGAGAATGTTGTAAGTACCCAATCACTTTCAAGCAGGACGTCGTATTTCGCAAGGCCTGTTTGTGGCATTGTTCATAAGGAACTGACATTATGGCTTATACTCCATGACTGGCAATCGATGCCCATATAGGGGATTATTTTCCTCTCTATGTTGTCTGTGTGTGACATCAGTTTGAGGAAATATTCAGAAGTTTGTAAGAAATCTGTCTGCATCTTTATCAGAGGTTTAAAAGTGGAACTTTACAGACGTGCGTGCGTTTGTGCGTGCGGATCTGCCTGTGTGCAGCTTGCGGATCTGCCTGTGTGCAGCTTGCGGATCTGCCTGTGTGCAGCGTGCGGATCTGCCTGTGTGCAGCGTGCGGATCTGCCTGTGTGCAGCGTGCGGATCTGCCTGTGTGCAGCGTGCGGATCTGCCTGTGTGCAGCGTGCGGATCTGCCTGTGTGCAGCGTGCGGATCTGCCTGTGTGCAGCGTGCGGATCTGCCTGTGCAGCGTGCGGGTCTCTGCCTGTGTGCAGCGTGCGGGTCTCTGCCTGTGTGCAGCGTGCGGATCGCCTGTGTGCAGCGTGCGGATCTGCCTGTGTGCAGCGTGCGGATCTGCCTGTGTGCAGCGTGCGGGTCTCTGCCTGTGTGCAGCGTGCGGATCTGCCTGTGTGCAGCGTGCGGATCTGCCTGTGTGCAGCGTGCGGATCTGCCTGTGCAGCGTGCGGATCTGCCTGTGTGTAGCGTGCGGATCTGCCTGTGTGTAGCGTGCGGATCTGCCTGTGTGCAGCGTGCGGATCTGCCTGTGTGCAGCGTGCGGATCTGCCTGTGTGCAGCGTGCGGGTCTCTGCCTGTGTGCAGCGTGCGGATCTGCCTGTGTGCAGCGTGCGGATCTGCCTGTGTGCAGCGTGCGGATCTGCCTGTGCAGCGTGCGGATCTGCCTGTGTGTAGCGTGCGGATCTGCCTGTGTGTAGCGTGCGGATCTGCCTGTGTGCAGCGTGCGGATCTGCCTGTGTGCAGCGTGCGGATCTGCCTGTGTGTAGCGTGCGGATCTGCCTGTGTGCAGCGTGCGGATCTGCCTGTGTGCAGCGTGCGGATCTGCCTGTGTGCAGCGTGCGGATCTGCCTGTGTGCAGCGTGCGGATCTGCCTGTGTGTAGCGTGCGGATCTGCCTGTGTGCAGCGTGCGGATCTGCCTGTGCAGCGTTCTGTTCTGCCTGTGTGCAGCGTGCGGATCTGCCTGTGTGCAGCGTGCGGATCTGCCTGTGTGCAGCGTGCGGGTCTCTGCCTGTGTGTAGCGTGCGGATCTGCCTGTGTGCAGTGTGCGGATCTGCCTGTGCAGCGTTCTGTTCTGCCTGTGTGTAGCGTGCGGATCTGCCTGTGTGCAGTGTGCGGATCTGCCTGTGCAGCGTTCTGTTCTGCCTGTGTGTAGCGTGCGGGTCTCTGCCTGTGTGTAGCGTGCGGGTCTGCCTGTGTGCAGCGTGCGGATCTGCCTGTGTGCAGCGTGCGGATCTGCCTGTGTGCAGTGTGCGGATCTGCCTGTGTGTAGCGTTCTGTTCTGCCTGTGTGTAGCGTGCGGATCTGCCTGTGTGCAGCGTGCGGATCTGCCTGTGCAGCGTGCGGGTCTCTGCCTGTGTGTAGCGTGCGGATCTGCCTGTGTGCAGCGTGCGGGTCTCTGCCTGTGTGTAGCGTGCGGGTCTCTGCCTGTGTGTAGCGTGCGGGTCTCTGCCTGTGTGCAGCGTGCAGGTCTCTGCCTGTGTGTAGCGTGCGGGTCTCTGCCTGTGTGCAGCGTGCGGGTCTCTGCCTGTGTGCAGCGTGCGGGTCTCTGCCTGTGTGCAGCGTGCGGGTCTCTGCCTGTGTGTAGCGTGCGGATCTGCCTGTGCAGCGTGCGGGTCTCTGCCTGTGTGTAGCGTGCGGATCTGCCTGTGTGCAGCGTGCGGATCTGCCTGTGCAGCGTGCGGGTCTCTGCCTGTGTGTAGCGTGCGGATCTGCCTGTGTGCAGCGTGCGGATCTGCCTGTGCAGCGTGCGGGTCTCTGCCTGTGTGTAGCGTGCGGATCTGCCTGTGTGCAGCGTGCGGATCTGTCTGTGCAGCGTTCTGTTCTTCCCTCTGTCTTTGTCCAACTGCAGGTCACACTTTAAAGATCCAATCACATTTGATCAGGAATCTGGTAGACCATGTTAAAGGACAGTGTTCCTTTATTTATTAATCTGTGCTTTTGTTCAAATTCTCTCTCTGTCACCTGTTCCATATCACTGTTTATGATCACCAGGTCTGCTCCTCTCTCCAGACAGTCCTGTCTGCTCTCCTTCCAGGTTTCAGTCTCAGTAGACAGGAAGTACCAGCTGGATTCAAACTTCTGCCAGCCTTCAGGACAGGTTTGGTCTACAAGACAAAAACATTTAATTATTATGCACCTCTTATTATTAAACAAATCAAAATCTAATCAAATCAAATTTTATTTGTCACATACACATGGTTAGCAGATGTTAATGCGAGTGTAGCGAAATGCTTGTGCTTCTAGTTCCGACAATGCAGTAATAACGAACAAGTAATCTAACTAACAATTCCAAAAAACTACTGTCTTATACACAGTGTAAGGGGATAAAGAATATGTACATAAGGATATATGAATGAGTGATGGTACAGAGCAGCATAGGCAAGATACAGTAGATGATATCGAGTACAGTATATACATATAGATGAGTATGTAAACCAAGTGGCATAGTTAAAGTGGCTAGTGATACATGTATTACATAAGGATGCAGTCGATGATATAGAGTACAGTATCTACGTATGCATATGAGATGAATAATGTAGGGTAAGTAACATTATATAAGGTAGCATTGTTTAAAGTGGCTAGTGATATATTTACATAATTTCCCATCAATTCCCATTATTAAAGTGGCTGGAGTAGAGTCAGTGTCATTGACAGTGAGTTGGCAGTAGCCACTCAATGTTAGTGGTGGCTGTTTAACAGTCTGATGGCCTTGAGATAGAAGCTGTTTTTCAGTCTCTCGGTCCCAGCTTTGATGCACCTGTACTGATCTCGCCTTCTGGATGACAGCGGGGTGAACAGGCAGTGGCTCGGGTGGTTGATGTCCTTGATGATCTTTATGGCCTTCCTGTAGCATCGGGTGGTGTAGGTGTCCTGGAGGGCAGGTAGTTTGCCCCCGGTGATGCGTTGAGCAGACCTCACTACCCTCTGGAGAGCCTTACGGTTGAGGGCGGTGCAGTTGCCATACCAGGCGGTGATACAGCCCGCCAGGATGCTCTCGATTGTGCATCTGTAGAAGTTTGTGAGTGCTTTTGGTGACAAGCCGAATTTCTTCAGCCTCCTGAGGTTGAAGAGGCGCTGCTGCGCCTTCCTCACGATGCTGTCTGTGTGAGTGGACCAATTCAGTTTGTCTGTGATGTGTATGCCGAGGAACGTAAAACTTGCTACCCTCTCCACTACTGTTCCATCGATGTGGATGGGGGGTTGTTCCCTCTGCTGTTTCATGAAGTCCACAATCATCTCCCTAGTTTTGTTGACGTTGAGTGTGAGGTTATTTTCCTGACACCACACTCCGAGGGCCCTCACCTCCTCCCTGTAGGCCGTCTCGTCGTTGTTGGTAATCAAGCCTACCACTGTTGTGTCGTCCGCAAACTTGATGATTGAGTTGGAGGCGTGCGTGGCCACGCAGTCGTGGGTGAACAGGGAGTACAGGAGAGGGCTCAGAACGCACCCTTGTGGGGCCCCAGTGTTGAGGATCAGCGGGGAGGAGATGTTGTTGCCTACCCTCACCACCTGGGGGCGGCCCGTCAGGAAGTCCAGTACCCAGTTGCACAGGGCGGGGTCGAGACCCAGGGTCTCGAGCTTGATCGAGCTTGGAGGGTACTATGGTGTTGAATGCCGAGCTGTAGTCGATGAACAGCATTCTCACATAGGTATTCCTCTTGTCCAGATGGGTTAGGGCAGTGTGCAGTGTGGTTGAGATTGCATCGTCTGTGGACCTATTTGGGCGGTAAGCAAATTGGAGTGGGTCTAGGGTGTCAGGTAGGGTGGAGGTGATATGGTCCTTGACTAGTCTCTCAAAGCACTTCATGATGACGGATGTGAGTGCTACGGGGCGGTAGTCGTTTAGCTCAGTTACCTTAACTTTCTTGGGAACAGGAACAATGGTGGCCCTCTTGAAGCATGTGGGAACAGCAGACTGGTATAGGGATTGATTGAATATGTCCGTAAACACACCGGCCAGCTGGTCTGCGCATGCTCTGAGGGCGCGGCTGGGGATGCCGTCTGGGCCTGCAGCCTTGCAAGGGTTAACACGTTTAAATGTCTTACTCACTTCGGCTGCAGTGAAGGAGAGACCGCATGTTTTCGTTGCAGGCCGTGTCAGTGGCACTGTATTGTCCTCAAAGCGGGCAAAAAAGTTATTTAGTCTGCCTGGGAGCAAGACATCCTGGTCCGTGACTGGGCTGGGTTTCTTCCTGTAGTCCGTGATTGACAGTAGACCCTGCCACATGCCTCTTGTGTCTGAGCCGTTGAATTGAGATTCTACTTTGTCTCTGTACTGGCGCTTAGCTTGTTTGATAGCCTTGCGGAGGGAATAGCTGCACTGTTTGTATTCAGTCATGTTACCAGACACCTTGCCCTGATTAAAAGCAGTGGTTCGCGCCTTCAGTTTCACACGAATGCTGCCATCAATCCACGGTTTCTGGTTAGGGAATGTTTTAATCGTTGCTATGGGAACGACATCTTCAACGCACGTTCTAATGAACTCGCACACCGAATCAGCGTATTCGTCAATGTTGTTGTCTGACGCAATACGAAACATCTCCCAGTCCACGTGATGGAAGCAGTCTTGGAGTGTGGAGTCAGCTTGGTCAGACCAGCGTTGGACAGACCTCAGCGTGGGAGCTTCTTGTTTTAGTTTCTGTCTGTAGGCAGGGATCAACAAAATGGAGTCGTGGTCAGCTTTTCCGAAAGGGGGGCGGGGCAGGGCCTTATATGCGTCGCGGAAGTTAGAGTAACAATGATCCAGGGTCTTTCCACCCCTGGTTGCGCAATCGATATGCTGATAAAATTTAGGGAGTCTTGTTTTCAGATTAGCCTTGTTAAAATCCCCAGCTACAATGAATGCAGCATCCGGATAAATCGTTTCCAGTTTGCAGAGAGTTAAATAAAGTTCGTTCAGAGCCATCGATGTGTCTGCTTGGGGGGGGATATATACGGCTGTGATTATAATCGAAGAGAATTCTCTTGGTAGATAATTAGATTGTTTAGATTGTTTCTGTCGGCGCGATGCGTGGAGAAACCCGCTGGCTGCACCGCTTCGGATAGCGTCTCTCCAGTTAGCCATGTTTCCGTGAAGCAGAGAACGTTACAGTCTCTGATGTCCCTCTGGAATGCTACCCTTGCTCGGATTTCATCAACCTTGTTGTCAAGAGACTGGACATTGGCAAGAAGAATGCTAGGGAGTGGTGCACGGTGTGCCCGTCTCCGGAGTCTGACCAGAAGACCGCTTCGTTTCCCTCTTTTTCTGAGTCGTTTTTTTGGGTCGCTGCATGTAATCCACTCCGTTGCACTGGTTGTAAGGCAGAACACAGGATCCGCATCGCAAAAAACATATTCTTGGTCGTACTGATGGTGAGTTGACGCTGATCTTATTCAGTAGTTCTTCTCGGCTGTATGTAATGAAACCTAAGATGACCTGGGGTACTAGTGTAAGAAATAACACGTAAAAAAGAAGCGGGGGGGCTTGGGCAAATTGCTGCGGGGGGTGCAGAACTGTTGGCCGGGGTAAGAATAGCCAGGTGGAAAGCATGGCCAGCCGTAGACAAATGCTTATTGAAATTCTCGGTTATCGTAGATTTATCGGTGGTGACAGTGTTTCCTCGCCTCAGTGCAGTGGGCAGCTGGGAGGAGATGATCTTATTCTCCTTGTACTTTACAGTGTCCCAAAGCTTTTTGGAATTAGTGCTACAGGATGCAAATTTCTGTTTGAAAAAGCTAGCCTTTGCTTTCCTAACAGACTGTGTATATTGGTTCCTAACTTCCCTGGAAGGTTGCATATTGCGGGGGCTATTTGATGCTAATGCAGTACACCACAGGATGTTTTTGTGCTGGTCATGTGCAGTCAAGTCTGGAGTGAACCAAGGGCTATATCTGATCTTTGTTCAACATTTCTTGAAAGGGACATGCTTATTTATGTTGGTGAGGAAAGCACTTTTAAAGAATAACCAGGCATCCTCTACTGACGGGATGAGGTCAATATCCTTCCAGGATACCCGGGCCAGGTTGACTAGAAAGGCCTGCTCGCTGAAGTGTTTTAGGGAGCTTTTGACAGTGACGAGGGGTGGTCATTTGACCGCGGACCCATTACGGACGCAGGCAATGAGGCAGTGATTGCTGAGATCCTGGTTGAAGACAGCAGAGGTATATTTAGAGGGCAGGTTGGTCATGATGATGTCTATGAAGGTGCCCGTGTTTATGGATTTAGGTTTGTACCTGGTAGGTTCCTTGATAATTTGTGTTTGACATTGAGGGCATCTAGCTTAGATTGTAGGATGGCCGGGTGTTAAGAATGAGAAATGCCAGAATAATAGTAGGGAGAATGATTTATTTAATCTTTTATTTATTTCATCACATTCCCAGTGGGTCAGACGTTTACATACACTCAATTAGTATTTGGTAGCATTGCCTTTAAATTGTTCAACTTGGGTCAAACATTTCGGGTAGCCTTCCACAAGCTTCCCACAATAAGTTAGGTGAATTTTGGACTTTCCTCCTGACAGAGCTGGTGTAACTTAAAAAAGATGATCGAGGCCTGTCATTTTCATCATAGGTACACTTCAACTATGACAGACAAAATGAGAAAAAAAATACAGAAAATCACATTGTAGGATTTTTAATGAATTTATTTGCAAATTATGGTGGAAAATAAGTATTTGGTCACCGACAAACAAGCAAGATTTCTGGCTCTCACAGACCTGTAACTTCTTCTTTAAGAGGCTCCTCTGTCCTCCACTTGTTACCTGTATTAATGGCACCTGTTTGAACTCTTCTTTCAAGAGGACTCTATCCCTATCTCTCATTGTCTTCTCTCAGAGGACTCACGCCCCTTTTTGAGAAAAGACCTTTCAAGAGGACTCTACCCCTATCTCTCATTCACTGAGCTCGCTATTTTCTTAAAACTTAGTGCTCATTTTCTTTAAACTAAGCTTGTTAACCCATGATCAAAGAATCCAGGTCTTATCTAAATTTGTTTAGGATAGAGTAGACAGTCTCCCCTGCTCCAGTGATTTCAGGCGGGTTTCATCTGCTCCAACCTCTATGTGGAGTGAGAATTCCCTGGGTCACTGTTGACCGTCATGTACGGTTGACCTGTCTTCACTCTGGAATCAGTTGAAGACCGCCCATTATCCACCCCATCCTCGTCGCCAAGAATTGTAAAGGAAATTCTGCCCTATGTGCACACAAGTGACCACAGGAAACATCCTTGATCAGAGGTTAGTTTGTTTAATAAGGATTGCAAGCCAGATTGCAAGCCGGAGTATACACTTACAGTAATTTGCATGTAACACACTCATCACAAAATATGGTGTTTTCCCTTTTTATCCCCTACTGAGGATCACCGCACCCGGGGTGATGTCCCTTAACTTTAACACCATATAAGCTCATAATTAATAGTTGGTAATACAAAGATGTCTCTGCTAGGCAGAGTTCAGCTTATTGTGTTATTGGCAGTTAGTTCCCCAATCACTCTTCCCATTTTTGCTGTCATGTGCAAGCAGAAGTAAGACTGGAACATAGCAACAACAGGAACACTTGGTTCCCTTTATCTATCTGTTACCCAAAGTATAGTTTCAACACACAAACATATGACTTTGTACAGGTGACCTTTTCATGCACTTGCAAGGCCTATCACTGATTCTTAATCTCAAGCTCAAGCAAAACATTAATCATTGTACTTTTGCAGTCACCGGTAGAATTGTAATGTACAGATATTATAAAATTCCTTTCAGTCCTCCCACCAGCCTCCTCTGTTGTCATGGTGTTGTTAAACCACTTTCTCAAATCCAGTAATGATTGTCTGAACATGACAGGTCATTCCATGCGTTTCCAGGACGCCATGTTTCTGTGTTCAGCTCAACACAGTCCTCCATCCGATTTGCTGGGGTGTCACCATCATTCTCAAGCTGCAGTTTGTGCCAGTAACTACAGGGTAAACAAGACAGAGAAAATAATGAATAAACATTTTGATTTGTCACATGAGCGAAATAGAACAGGTGTAGACTTTACCATGACATGTTTAGTTATGGGTCCTTCCCCAACAATGCAGAGTTAAACAGTAAGAAATAAATTAGTAAAACATTTGCTAAATAAAAAAATAAAAATAGTAACACAAAAAAAAGTGACTAGGCAATTAGGACAGAAAATAAACAGTAGCACAGCGAGTGTGAAGAATGTGGAAGTGTGTGTGGATGTGTTAAATACTATTTCTAGGGGGGTTAGGGTTAAGGTTAGAATTAGTATAGTTTTAGGGTTAGGAGCTAGGGTTAGTTTTAGGGTTATGTGTACATGTATGTGTGTATTTTGAGTATCAGTGTAAGTACAGTGGGGCAAAAAAGTATTTAGTCAGCCACCAATTGTGCAAGTTCTCCCACTTAAAAAGATGAGAGAGGCCTGTAATTTTCATCATAGGTACACTTCAACTATGACAGACAAAATGAGAAAAAAAAATCAAGAAAATCTCATTGTAGGATTTTTATTGAATTTATTTGCAAATTATGGTGGGAAATATGTATTTGGTCACCTACAAACAAGCAAGATTTCTGGCTCTCACAGACCTGTACACAGGATCCGCATCGCAAAAAACATATTCTTGGTCGTACTGATGGTGAGTTGACGCTGATCTTATTCAGTAGTTCTTCTCGGCTGTATGTAATGAAACCTAAGATGACCTGGGGTACTAGTGTAAGAAATAACACGTAAAAAAACAAAAAACTGCATAGTTTCCTAGGAACGCGAAGCGAGGCGGCCATCTCTGTCGGCGCCGGAAGTAACAACGCAATGTGCAATTGATGTCATGATCATATATTAAGTAAACGATTAGAGAACCTTCTCATGAGATCATCTCTCTCCCTATGTAGCTGGTCTCTCTCTTTAGTAAGGTTTTTGTATCTGGTCTCTCTCTTTAGTCATTGTTGTAACTGGTCTGTAGCTGGTCTCGTTATTTAGTCAGGGTGTTGTAACTGGTCTGTAGCTGGACTCTCTCTTTAGTCAGGTTGTTGAATCTGGTCTGCATCTGGTCTCTCTCTTTAGTCAGGTTGTTGAAACTGGTCTCTAGCTGATATCTCTCCTCAGTCAGGTTGTGTTAAATAGGCTTTAAGTTTTCTATATCTTTAGTCAGGGTGTGGTAACTTGTCTGTAGCTGGTTGTTATAACTGGACTGTAACTGTTCTCTCTCTTTAGTCAGGTTGTTGTAGCTGATCTGTAGTTGGTCACTCTCTGAGGTTGAACAGGCTAGTAATAGGGTTTGCAACAACTGCGGCAGATCATTTTAGTACGAGAGGGTCCAGATTCTCTAGCCCAGCTGATTTGTAGGGGTCCAGATTTTGCAGCTCTTTCAGAACATCAGCTGTCTGGATTTGGGTGACGGAGAAGCGGGGGGGCTTGGGCAAATTGCTGCGGGGGGTGCAGAACTGTTGGCCGGGGTAAGAATAGCCAGGTGGAAAGCATGGCCAGCCGTAGACAAATGCTTATTGAAATTCTCGGTTATCGTAGATTTATCGGTGGTGACAGTGTTTCCTCGCCTCAGTGCAGTGGGCAGCTGGGAGGAGATGATCTTATTCTCCTTGTACTTTACAGTGTCCCAAAGCTTTTTGGAATTAGTGCTACAGGATGCAAATTTCTGTTTGAAAAAGCTAGCCTTTGCTTTCCTAACAGACTGTGTATATTGGTTCCTAACTTCCCTGGAAGGTTGCATATTGCGGGGGCTATTTGATGCTAATGCAGTACACCACAGGATGTTTTTGTGCTGGTCATGTGCAGTCAAGTCTGGAGTGAACCAAGGGCTATATCTGATCTTTGTTCAACATTTCTTGAAAGGGACATGCTTATTTATGTTGGTGAGGAAAGCACTTTTAAAGAATAACCAGGCATCCTCTACTGACGGGATGAGGTCAATATCCTTCCAGGATACCCGGGCCAGGTTGACTAGAAAGGCCTGCTCGCTGAAGTGTTTTAGGGAGCTTTTGACAGTGACGAGGGGTGGTCATTTGACCGCGGACCCATTACGGACGCAGGCAATGAGGCAGTGATTGCTGAGATCCTGGTTGAAGACAGCAGAGGTATATTTAGAGGGCAGGTTGGTCATGATGATGTCTATGAAGGTGCCCGTGTTTATGGATTTAGGTTTGTACCTGGTAGGTTCCTTGATAATTTGTGTTTGACATTGAGGGCATCTAGCTTAGATTGTAGGATGGCCGGGGTGTTAAGAATGAGAAATGCCAGAATAATAGTAGGGAGAATGATTTATTTAATCTTTTATTTATTTCATCACATTCCCAGTGGGTCAGACGTTTACATACACTCAATTAGTATTTGGTAGCATTGCCTTTAAATTGTTCAACTTGGGTCAAACATTTCGGGTAGCCTTCCACAAGCTTCCCACAATAAGTTAGGTGAATTTTGGACTTTCCTCCTGACAGAGCTGGTGTAACTTAAAAAGATGATCGAGGCCTGTCATTTTCATCATAGGTACACTTCAACTATGACAGACAAAATGAGAAAAAAAATACAGAAAATCACATTGTAGGATTTTTAATGAATTTATTTGCAAATTATGGTGGAAAATAAGTATTTGGTCACCGACAAACAAGCAAGATTTCTGGCTCTCACAGACCTGTAACTTCTTCTTTAAGAGGCTCCTCTGTCCTCCACTTGTTACCTGTATTAATGGCACCTGTTTGAACTCTTCTTTCAAGAGGACTCTATCCCTATCTCTCATTGTCTTCTCTCAGAGGACTCACGCCCCTTTTGAGAAAAGACCTTCTCAGAGGACTCACGCCCCTTTTGAGAAAAGACCTTTCAAGAGGACTCTACCCCTATCTCTCATTCACTGAGCTCGCTATTTTCTTAAAACTTAGTGCTCATTTTCTTTAAACTAAGCTTGTTAACCCATGATCAAAGAATCCAGGTCTTATCTAAATTTGTTTAGGATAGAGTAGACAGTCTCCCCTGCTCCAGTGATTTCAGGCGGGTTTCATCTGCTCCAACCTCTATGTGGAGTGAGAATTCCCTGGGTCACTGTTGACCGTCATGTACGGTTGACCTGTCTTCACTCTGGAATCAGTTGAAGACCGCCCATTATCCACCCCATCCTCGTCGCCAAGAATTGTAAAGGAAATTCTGCCCTATGTGCACACAAGTGACCACAGGAAACATCCTTGATCAGAGGTTAGTTTGTTTAATAAGGATTGCAAGCCAGATTGCAAGCCGGAGTATACACTTACAGTAATTTGCATGTAACACACTCATCACAAAATATGGTGTTTTCCCTTTTTATCCCCTACTGAGGATCACCGCACCCGGGGTGATGTCCCTTAACTTTAACACCATATAAGCTCATAATTAATAGTTGGTAATACAAAGATGTCTCTGCTAGGCAGAGTTCAGCTTATTGTGTTATTGGCAGTTAGTTCCCCAATCACTCTTCCCATTTTTGCTGTCATGTGCAAGCAGAAGTAAGACTGGAACATAGCAACAACAGGAACACTTGGTTCCCTTTATCTATCTGTTACCCAAAGTATAGTTTCAACACACAAACATATGACTTTGTACAGGTGACCTTTTCATGCACTTGCAAGGCCTATCACTGATTCTTAATCTCAAGCTCAAGCAAAACATTAATCATTGTACTTTTGCAGTCACCGGTAGAATTGTAATGTACAGATATTATAAAATTCCTTTCAGTCCTCCCACCAGCCTCCTCTGTTGTCATGGTGTTGTTAAACCACTTTCTCACAAATCCAGTAATGATTGTCTGAACATGACAGGTCATTCCATGCGTTTCCAGGACGCCATGTTTCTGTGTTCAGCTCAACACAGTCCTCCATCCGATTTGCTGGGGTGTCACCATCATTCTCAAGCTGCAGTTTGTGCCAGTAACTACAGGGTAAACAAGACAGAGAAAATAATGAATAAACATTTTGATTTGTCACATGAGCGAAATAGAACAGGTGTAGACTTTACCATGACATGTTTAGTTATGGGTCCTTCCCCAACAATGCAGAGTTAAACAGTAAGAAATAAATTAGTAAAACATTTGCTAAATAAAAAATAAAAATAGTAACACAAAAAAAAGTGACTAGGCAATTAGGACAGAAAATAAACAGTAGCACAGCGAGTGTGAAGAATGTGGAAGTGTGTGTGGATGTGTTAAATACTATTTCTAGGGGGGTTAGGGTTAAGGTTAGAATTAGTATAGTTTTAGGGTTAGGAGCTAGGGTTAGTTTTAGGGTTATGTGTACATGTATGTGTGTATTTTGAGTATCAGTGTAAGTACAGTGGGGCAAAAAAGTATTTAGTCAGCCACCAATTGTGCAAGTTCTCCCACTTAAAAAGATGAGAGAGGCCTGTAATTTTCATCATAGGTACACTTCAACTATGACAGACAAAATGAGAAAAAAAAATCAAGAAAATCTCATTGTAGGATTTTTATTGAATTTATTTGCAAATTATGGTGGGAAATATGTATTTGGTCACCTACAAACAAGCAAGATTTCTGGCTCTCACAGACCTGTAACTTCTTCTTTTTAAGAGGCTCCTCTGTCCTCCATTTGTCTCTATCACATCTGGATGGTAAAATCTCACCTTGTAGTCATAAGATTATGAACAACCCAGAGAATCCTTCCTACTCCTTACACTGAGGTGAGTGTTATTAAAGCAGTAGTCTCTTACCTTGGGCTGGTCAGTGTTAATAGAGCAGTAGTCCTCTTACCTTGGGGTGGTCAGTGTTATTACAGAGCAGTAGTCTCTTATTGTTAAGGGATTTTTTTTATCAATAATGACTAATTATGTATACATATCAATCAGGACTGACTAATCAGAATACTATTATGTTACTGTATAGATGTATGAATTTTCTTTTAATCCTAGTACTGAATATAATGTGTGTAAATAGAATCAAGAATTAGAACAATGACTGTCTGTTCCTTGGTAGAAATGAATGAACTTATCGTCAGACTGGCTAGAATGCTTATCTACACAGGAAGCCCTTGGCTCGTCATAAATTATATTAAATTGGTGTGGGACGATGTGGGAAGGCTTGAGATATTGCCTTTGTACCAGGGTAAAGAAGAGACGGGACAGTTCGAAAACTAATAACGTAATTTTCAGTTTATAACCTGTGGTAAACTGTATCATGTTCAGTACTCTCGAGAATAAACACTGCTGATTGATTTTGAGACTGGTCTCTGTCCATTTTATGCAAATAAGAGTCTTACAAATTCTTATACGTGGAGTGAGTGTTTAATTTAATTGGGTATTAAAACATGTAGGAATTTAATTCCAGTAACACTTATCTTGGTGTGGTCAGTGTTATTATAGAACAGTAGTCTCTCAATGATGACTAATTATGTATACATTTCAATCAGGACTGACTAATCCGAATACTATTATGTTACTGTACATACCTTAAGGGAACATTTTGACATTTGCTGTATGGTTAGTGAGAGAGTCCATATTGCAAATGTACAGTCCCTTACTAGATGTCCGAAAACGTTTCTAAAATTCGCGGACGGCGTCGGGCCGAGCGGCAGGGCTGGACCTACCGGGAAGTCATCAAATGAACTTTCTCGGACATTCGGTTTCCGTTTTATAAAATAATCAAATTTTGGTCATTTTTCCGCTGTCCCGGAAAATCCCACAAGAGGGCATAAACAATCATATTGCAATTGTACAAAACATCACGAATCACGACGTGGCCTTATCTCCAAAACGGAAAATATTTCGAAGCCGAAACTTGGTGAGCGTAGGTTTGACATAATGGGCAGTTGGCCCCGAACAAGATGGCGTCTAGGCCTCAACGGTTTTTGAGTTATGGCCATTTCTCTGGGATTAAAGGTCCAAAATGAAAATAGAGAAATAATTTCAAGGTCAAGTCAAGGAGCCTCCGGTGTCAATAAAAAAAGAACCAGCCATTTATCTATCGTCATTTAAGAGAAATCGTACAATGACAAATTGGTGATGTTCAAAGATAGGTTTTTTTTTTTAAATAGTTACAGATCCAGTTGCAGGGTGTTCATACGAATCTTTTTAAAGTGCGCTGCGGAGCTCTTCGAGATTTCTGTGATTTTCTATGATTTTCTGAAATAACACACACTCACTAAACCCTCTGTAAATAACTCAGTTCTTAACGTAAAGACTTAAAACTCAGGATACTGTAAAGGCATAACCCAATCAGGATATGAGTTTATTTATAGCTTCCTGTGTTAACCGGAAGTGCCTTAAATGGTGTCATAGTGGCTGTTTCCAAGGGTTAAAAAGGTCAGATCTTTTCAAAACTTCATATGTGTCATTAGGCAACCCCCATGAACTGTAAGTCAGTCATTTCTCCCAACAGATGCCAAAGAAAAGCTCTCACACACACACACAGCAAGGATGGAGTGACAAAGTGCGGTGCTTAAAGACACAGAGAGCAGGCAATGGCATTACCATAATTCCTAGGCCGTGCCGAGTTCAACGAGATATCCCGCTTGACCGTAGCTCGCTCGGTCTAAGCGCAGCGACCTTGAAAAAAAGAAGGCCCAAAATGAAGCCTGGCCCTAAATGTCATTTGCTTTTGGGTGACAGTGAGAGAACCGTTAGGGTGAGAAGCACAATTCGACCTCAGGTACGTTCCTGAGGTCCTTCCGATCCGTGCAAGCCTAACCTTTGCCATGTGTTATTAACCCTTAACAGTTAAAAGAAGGTGTTTACATCAAACAGTTTGCATTGACTTCTCTCCCTATAGGAATACATTGCCTGCACCTCTAAATTCAACCTGAAGCCTATGTGGGTTATGAATGCCTTATGAATCTGTCTTCTATGACAGTCCATCAGACCACTATGAGGTCTACCTGTGTCAATTATAAGCTTCCTGAGGCAACCGGAAGTGGTTAAAATCGCCCTAAAAGTGTATATCAATACCCTGCCTGCAATTTGATAGACAGTGCATTCAACCCTGTGTAAATCAGTCAGTTCTTAACGTAAAGACTTAAAACTCAGGATTCTGTAAAAGCATACCCGAATGAGGATGTGTGTTGACTTATAGCTTCCTGTGCCAACCGGAAGTGCCATAATTGATGTCTCAGGGGCTGTTTCGAAGGGTTAAAAAAGTCTGATCTTTCCAAAACTTCATATGTGTGATTAGGCAATACCCATGAACTGTAAATCAGTAATTTTTCCCATAAAATTTCAAAGGAAAACTAAATCACTCCAACGCTTCTGTCCGATAGCTCATTCAAGGACCCCGTAGCAAGTCATGGAAAAAAGTGGATTTTCAGCACCAATTAGGGTCTTGCTTGGACACCAAATGACATATCGAGCCGAAACTTGGGATTCGGGGTCGCCTCAGCTAGGCCTACACATAACATCAGAAGTGGACCTGCAGCTAGGTTTTTTTATGGTTTGAACTGAAGGCGTTGTGAATTTTGGGCCAGCTCTGAAGTATGTGATAGTTGGCTACTAAACGATTTGGAAAAAGTGGGTTTGGTGTCAGTTTGTATCAGTTTGGTGTCAGAATAATATCTAATTGACTGATGGGCGGTGACTTGCTGGTGACTCTTGTCCATTTGCAATATGTTTAAACAGTGAGGTACCATCACCAAAGTGACATTCTGAAATCAACCCTAACGAGCGATTGAGATGAACCAGAATCACTGCCCAGCCATCCCGAGTTCATCGGGCCAGTCAATTGCACATTCATGCAGGATTTTTATAGCATGACAAATTCGTGATGGTACATGCCCATTGAACCAAATTGCAAATGCACAGTGACTTTGTAAAAGTGAGAAAACATAAACAAATGGACATAATGAAATCAACACAACGAGCGATGGAGAAGACCCACTATCAATGCCCGGCCATCCTGTGTTCATCAGGTCAGTCAATTTTGCAATTCTGCATGATTTTTGAGCATGACAAATTCGTGATGGTACATGCCCATTGAAACATATTGCAAATGCACGTGCATTTGCAATATGATTCAATAGTGAAAAAAACATCACCAAATGGACATGATGAAATCAACACAACGAGTGATGGAAAGGAACAACTATCACTGCCCGGCCATCCTGTGTTCATCAGGCCAGTCAATTTTGCATTTCTAAAGGATTTTTGAGCATGTCAAATTTCTTATAACATTTGGCCCCAAAACGAGTGACTTTTGACTTTGACTTTTGACTTCCTATGAAATCATATTGCAAATGGACAAATCTTATTCCTTACTCACAAGTAAAAAAAAAAATTATGATAATAAAATTTTACAAAAGTATATTCATACAGTTCTTACACATGATTAATTGACATAAAATCGAAACAATTTTGAAAAACGGTCCAGAAAGCACTTTTTTACGAGGGTGATACGTTTTTTTTTAAAGTTCACATTTTCGACTTTTGACTTCCTATGAAATCATATTGCAAATGGACAAAACATATTCCTTATGCGCAAGTAAAAAAAAATGTTTTTAAATTATGATAATAAAATATGACTAAAGTATGTTGATACAGTTCTTATACATGTGTAATTGACACAAAAGCGAAAGAATTTCGAAAAACGGTCCAGAAAGCACTTTAAGGGTGTGTGAAGTTTTTTATAAAATTTTGCTATTTTTGACTTTTGACTTTTGACTTCCTATGAAATCATATTGCAAATGGACAAAACATATTCCTTATGCGCAAGTAAAATAAAATAAAAAATGATGATAATAAAATTGGACAAAAGTATATTCATACAGTTCTTACACATGTGTAATTGACAAAAAAAATCGAAAGAATTTCCAAAAATGGTCCAGAAAGCACTTTTTTGGGGGGTGATAAGTTTTTGAAAAAAAATTCACTTTTTCAAAATGTTGCTTTTGGATGTTGACTTGTGTTGCATTTCCAATATGAAAAACCAAGGTGGAGCGCACTCGCCACCTGTTGGATATTTGAAGTGTTACAACTGGCATTTGCCATATGGCATTTGCAATCAACTTTACACGAATCAACGCCACATTGGGTGGTATTGGACACCGTCTATATGGTTTGTCCAATGCCAATGACTTTCCATTCATTTTTGTCCATTTCAGGGGGGTATTCCCTTACATGTACTAATCAGAATACTAAATGTTACTGATTCCAAGAACACAGGATGAGATGTTACTATCCTTTGTGCAAGCACTTCCAAGAGTTAATGAACAGTGAGCGTGGTTGGGGAGCGCATCGTCAGTAGTGTACCTTTGGTTCCTAGGGTGTTTCGGCCTTTCACACTATACACCCTCCCCAAAGGCGGCCAGCGACAGGGTGATCAATCCTAGGGTGGTGTTTGCAATCTCCGGAAAAAACACAAGTTGCCGGCCAATGTCAGCTAGCATTTTCCAGTCGCGGGCCAAGCGCAGCTGGTCTCGCTCTAATGGTGTAGAGCCGCTCTTCGGTGGTTTAGCCCCTTCGCGGACAAAGTTTGTCCGTAAGGAGTGTGATGCTGCTGTGGGTGGTAGGGAGTTGGTGGTAGCTCGCTTGTCCTCCAGGGCGGACGCAAGGTTTTTAAGGACTTGGTTGTGACGCCAAGTGTAGCGTCCTTGGGTGAGGCTTGTTTTACACCCTGTGAGAATGTGCCTGAGGTTGGCTGGCATGGAACAGAGGGCACAGTGCGGATCTTCACCATACCCTTGGTGAAGATTAACTGGTGTTGGAAGGACGTCATATGTTGCTCTGATGGAAAAGCTCAACCGCCTCGCTTCCATGGCCCACAGATCCTTCCAGCTGCTCTTCCTCTTCTCCACACTGTCCCATCGAGTCCACTGTCCCTGTTTGGCAAGAGAGACTGCCTTGGCCCACCTTGCAGCCTCCTCCTGATGGCGTACTTCCTGCACTACCATCTTCCGCCGCTCTGGTGCAGTGGCCTTACTCCAAGCAGCACGGCTAGTTAG
The DNA here is from genome assembly GCF_018296145.1 of Oncorhynchus tshawytscha. Taxonomy (NCBI): domain Eukaryota; kingdom Metazoa; phylum Chordata; class Actinopteri; order Salmoniformes; family Salmonidae; genus Oncorhynchus; species Oncorhynchus tshawytscha. The sequence continues at coordinate 129,984 of NW_024609676.1, forward strand.
CCCAAGGCCTCCTCTCCCTTGCTGAACATGACCCACAATGTCAGCATGTCTGAGGGCTGCTGTTGCCTCCTGGACTGCTTTTCCTGGCCTCCATTTGCGCCCAGTTGCCAAGGTCGGCGCGTTGTTGCTCACCACTGGGTCTCGAGATTCATTCAGTGTCATCTGGAGCCTGGTTTTTGCACACTTGAATTCCTCTGTTAGACTGGTGAGGGGCAGCTTGAGGACACCATCTCCATAGAGGCCTATGGTGGTAAGGCATCGTGGAACTCCGAGACACTTCTTTAAGTAGCCTGTGACTCCTCTTTCCATCTTCTCCACTGTTGAGATTGGAACCTCATACAGTGCTAAGGGCCACAACACCCGGGGTAGGAGACCAAACTGCAGACACCAGGCCTTTAACTTTCCAGGTAGCTGGGTGTTGTCGATGGACTGTAGGCTACTACTGATGTCTTTGCGCAGCGGTTGCACCTGGTCTTTGTCCTTCAGGCTTGCATCATACCACCTTCCAAGGCTTTTTACCGGCTGCTCAGACACTGTTGGGATTTGGTCATCTCCGATGAAGAATTTCAGGTCAGAGAGTACTCCCTTCACAATCGAGATGCTGCGTGACTTGGATGGTTTAATCTTCATATGGGCCCAGCTGATGTTCTCCTCGAGTTTTCTGAGCAGTCTCCTGGTGCATGGGACAGTGGTGGTCAATGTTGTAATGTCGTCCATGTAGGCTCTGAGTGGAGGGAGGCGGAAACCAGAATCGACTCGCTGTCCACCAGCAACCCATTTTGAGGATCTGATGATAACCTCCATTGCCATTGTGAATGCCAACGGAGAAATGGTACATCCCGCCATTATACCTACATTCAGGCACTGCCATGAGGTGGTGAACTCTGAGGTGGTGAAGCAGAACTGCAGATCCTGGAAGTATGACTTCACCAGGTTTGTGATGGTGTCCGGTATGTGGAAAAATCTGAAGGCAGACCACAGGAGTTCATGGGGCACAGAGCCAAATGCATTGGCGAGGTCGAGGAAGACTATATGGAGGTCCCTTTTCTCCACCTTGGCCATTTGGATCTGGTGCCAGATCATGCTGGAATGTTCCAAGCAGCCAGAGAACCCTGATATTCCTGCCTTCTGTACAGATGTATCGACGTACGCATTCCTTTGCAGGTACTCGGCCATCCTCTGGGCAATGACCCTAAAGAAGATTTTACCCTCGACATTCAGTAAAGAGATTGGGTGGAATTGGCTGATGTTCACTGCATCCTTCTCCTTAGGGAACAGGACCCCACCTGCCCTACGCCACATTTTGGGTATTATCTTCTTCTACCAAGCTGTTCTCATAAGCCTCCAGAGGAACCTCAGGACGTCTGATGCGTTCTTATACACTTTGTACGGGACTCCATTTGGCCCCGGGGCTGATGCTGATTTTGCCCGTCGAACTGTGTTTTCCAACACTTTCCATGTCGGAGGGCTGGTCTCAATATGATGTTCAATGGGTGGGATATCTGATGGGATGGCCAGATGTTCATGTCGCTTTGAGTCAAAGTTTGTTGTTCTCAGGTGCTCCTCTAGGTCTTTCTTTGTTGTTTTTAGAGCTCCACTTTTTTCCTTTGTGAAGAGACTTTTAAGGAACTTGAAGGGATCTTTATAGAATCGAGTTCTAGTTTGTTCTTTCTTCCTTCTGCGTTTCCGTAGGTTCTCTGCTCTACGGAGGGATGCCAACCGGGTTTTGATGTCAGCCTGAAGTGCCTCTATGCCCTCCTTTTCCACTTCCGAGGCCTTCTTCCACTGTTTCTTAAGCTGCCGCCTTTCTTGAACGAGGCTCTTGATTTCTTGTTGCCTCCTGGAAACTGGTGGGGTTGGAACCTTTCTCCCGCCTTTTGCCTCTTCCACTCCAAATCTTTCTGTCCCATACTCATAGATGATGTCCCCCATCCTCTCCAACTTCTTCTCCACTGTGCCTCGAAGTTTCTCGAGGGTCAAGGTAAGGTCAGTATTCACTGTTTCCCACAACTTCTTGTCACTGGCGCCAGGCCACTTCACATACGGTCTGTGCCCTGGTAGTCTCCTCTCAACTGCAGGTCTGGGAGGCTGGGTGAGTTCCACTCCTGTTGTTGGTTCCACCTCAGTTGCTACTTCGGTGCTTGAGTTTACGTCCTCCATGACAGTGGTACTGATGCACTGCAAACTATGGTTTGCGTCCAGTTGCTGTGCTTCATTCGACTGATTTGATCGCTTTCGCAGAAAGTAATCAATGCGAGTTCTCTGTCTCTCTTTACCCAAACACCCCTTCTTCCCCTGGTGGATCCTCAACCCATGGTGTGATGTAACTTTCCTCCAACCACAGACACATACCTGCATCTGTTTGTGGCCCACTGTTGCAGCAGAACTTGTGACAGTTGCTGTGGTGTTCTCTTGTGCTGTGCTCTCATTACTCATAGTCGTTTTCCAGTCCATTCGTTACCATGTTGTCAGCCGATGAGTCATCTTCCGCCCCCGCTCTCGCAGACTCTAGGGGTATTCTCGTATGTTGACTTTCTGTAGCTAAAGCGGGTGTTTCCAACATACTGCGAAGCATGGGAAACTACAGAAATGGGAAGCTACCCCATGACTGTCCCAGTGGGGTCTATTCCCTCCGGTCAGCCGTCTCTCCGTGCCGCCACAAGGACTTTCCCCTGTTGTCAGCTGATCTTTCTCAGCAGTCACTGGACAAGTCCAGATATTCAGATTCCAAGAACACAGGATGAGATGTTACTATCCTTTGTGCAAGCACTTCCAAGAGTATATGTATAAGTATATGTATAAGTTTCCTTTCTTGATCCCTGTACTGGAAAATAATGTGTGTGAACGTGGGCAAAAGTTTAGAACAATGACGGTCTGTTCCTTGGTACAAATGAATGAACTGTCTAGAATGCTTCTCTACACTGACTGACCTTGTCTCTAGGCGAGGAGGGAAGGCTTGAGAGCTATAGGGCCGTTCTACCAGTGTCAAGAAGAGACAGAACATTTAGAAAACCCTGACGTCATTTTCAGTTTATAACCTGTGGTAAAATGTGTATGAACTCAGTCTCTCTTGAAATAAAGCTGCTACTTGACTTTAAGACCGGGACTCTGTCCATTCCTATAAAATAAGGGTCTTACAAATCCTTATGAATTGACAGAGTGTTTAATTTTAATTGGGAATTGAAACAGAGGAATGAAATTCCTTTAACACTTACCTTGGGGTGGTCAGTGTTATTTTAGAGCAGTAGTCTCTTACCTTGGGGTGGTCAGTGTTATTAGGACATGAGTCTCTTACCTTGGGGTGGTCAGTGTTATTATAGAGCAGTAGTCTCTCACCTTGGGGTGGTCAGTGTTATTTTAGAGCAGTAGTCTCTTACCTTGGGGTGGTCAGTGTTATTAGGACATGAGTCTCTTACCTTGGGGTGGTCAGTGTTATTATAGAGCAGTATTCTCTTACCTTGGGGTGGTCAGTGGGGTGCCGTCCACCCATTTCCAGGTCCCCTCAGTAACAGAGTCAGTCAGACCAATCCAGGCTCTCTTAGAAAGGCCACAGAGAAACTCCTGTTGGTGAGAAAGATACTGATATTGTCAACTACTATATATAGACTACATGTGTTAAATACTGTAAGATGCATTACTGACCAAGATATGCTTGATCTTAACCCCCCTGCCATCTCACTCTCTCTCTCTCTCTCTCTCTCTCTCACCTGTTCCATATCACTGTTTACGATCACCAGATCTGCTCCTCTCTCCAGACAGTCCTGTCTACTCTCCCTCCAGGGTTTTTTCACTGTAGACAGGAAGTACCAACTGGATTCAAACTTCTGCCAGCCTTCAGGACATTTTTGTTCTACAAGACAAAAACATGAAGTTCCATTTTATTATTCTGAATACAAACACAAGTTTACTGCATATTAGATATGTGTTGTTATGATCATTTAACCAGGTTAACGCACTCAGATTAGAGAACTTTGATATGAGATCATCTCTATCCTTCTGTAGCTGGTCTCTCTCTTTAGTCATAGTGTTGTAACTGGTCTGTAGCTGGTCTCTCTCTTTAGTCAGGGTGTTGTAACTGGTCTGTAGCAGGTCTTTCTCTGTAGTCTCATTGCCTCTGTTGTCTGGAAAGCATTGATACATATAGCTCCTGGTTAATTCACTCAGAAAACAGTAATTCAAGAAATCTAAATGCATATTCCCATGATATATTGGCATGCAGTGTGGACATTTCACCAGTAAATGAATTACCATTCAAGATTGACATTGATGTCAGTTAAGGACAAATTCTTATTTTCAATGACGGCCTAGGAACAGTCGGTTAGAACGACAGATTTGTACCTTGTCAGCTCGGGGGTTTGAACTTGCAACTTGCAACGTACCGGTTACTAGTCCAACGCTCTAACCACTAGGCTACCCTGCCGCCCCTATAAAGATATTCAAAAGGGGCCATCTGTCGGTACACACTTTGATTGAGACATGATGATGTCATAAACAAATATCACTCCACCACTGGTTACCAAAGACATGATTGACATCAAGAAAAGAGGACAGACTATCAGCTGATCATTGATGTTGATGATTGATTGTAAATCTGCTAGTTAGCTAGATCAATCATTCTTTCACTGATCGGGATTTAATCTTCAATGCTCTCAAATAATAACTTCAGAATACACAGTATACCTCCATGGTCCTGCTTTAAATTACATTCAGTTTATAAAGGCTTTTATACAGCCTTCCTCATGCTTTCATAAGCACTTCATAAATGTGTTATTTAGCATCTGTAAGTATATGTCATGCTTTATAAAGGGTTCATAAATGTGGCATAACTGTGTGACAATATCACCCATGTCAAGTGTGACATAACCCACTATGTTGAATAAGATATAAACATATAAAGGGGGACAAGCTGTGCTGAAGTATGAAACACGCTCTAAAGTTAAGTTTAGACAACACCTAATCTTGTTCCCAGACACTTCCGCCCAAATGGTCAGAAGGTTTGGTGGACCAACGCATCAAACTTGGCCTTTATTAGTTAGGGTTTGGTTTAAAAGTACATTTTAAGAAGAGAAATTAGGGCTTAGCCATGATTACGACTTTGTGGCTGTGTTAACTAGTGACGACCAGGGACCAGCTTGGCACACCTGTATTTGGCGAGTTTCTCCCATTATTCTCTGTAGATCCTCTCAACCTCTGTTAGGTTGGATGGGGAGCATCGCTGCACAGATATTAAGTCTCCAGAGGTGTTTGATTGGGTTCAAGTCCGGGCTCTGGCTTGGCCACTGAAGGACATTCAGAGACGTGTCCCGAAGCCAGTCCTGCGTTGTCTGTCATGTGCCTTTTAGTGAGGAGTGGCTTCCGTCTGGCCACTCCACCATAAAGGCCTGATAGGTGGAGTGCTGCATAGATGGTTGTCCTTCTGGAAGGTTCTCCCATCTCCACAGAGGAACCCTGGAGCTCTGTCAGAGTGACCGTCAGGTTCTTGGTCACCTCTCTGACCAAGGCCCTTCTCCCCTGAATCCTCAGTTTGGCCGGGCGTCCAGCTCTAGGAAGAGTCTTGGTGTTTCCAAACTCCTTCCATTTAGGAATGATGGAGGCCACAGTGTTCTTGGGGACCTTCAATGCTGCAGAAATATCTTGGTACCCTTCCCCAGATCTGTGCCTCGACACAATCCTGTCTCAGAGCTCTATGGACAATTCCTTTGACCTCATGGCTTGTTTTTTTGCTCTGACATGCACTGTCAACTGTGGGACCTTACATAGACAGGTGTGTGCCTTTACAAATCATGTCCAATCAATTGAATTTACCACAGGTGGACTACAATCAAGTTGTAGAACAATCTCAAGGATGATCAATGGAAAAATGATGCACCTGAGCTCAATTTCGAGTCTCACAGCAAAGGGTCTGAATACTTATGTAAATAATGTATTTGGTTTTTTTCATACATTTGGAAAAAAATTATATTAACCTGTTTTCACATTGTCATTATGTGTAGATTGATTCAATATTTTTTTCCACTCATCAATTTTATAATAAGGCTGTAACGTAACAAAATGTGGAAAAAGTGAAGACGTCTGATTAGTTTCCAAATACACTGTAGACATGGTTTGTGTAATCAAGTGTACTCAATGATCGGCTATGAAAAGCCAACTGACATTTACTCCTGAGGTGCTGACCTGTTGCACCCTAGACAACTACTGTGATTATAATTTTTTGACCATACTGGTCATTTATGAACATATGAACATCTTGGCAATGTTCTGTTATAATCTACACCAGGCACAGCCAGAAGAGGACTGACCACCCCTCATAGCCTGGTTCCTCTCTTCCTAGGTTTTGGCCTTTCTAGGGAGTTTTTCCTAGCCACCGTGCTTCTACACCTGCATTGCTTGCTGTTTGGGGTTTTAGGCTGGGTTTCTGTACAACACTTTGAGATATCAGCTGATGTAAGAAGGGCTATATAAATACATTTCATTTCATTTGATTTGATTTGAAGTAGAGCTGATGCAGTTTTTTTGTTTTTGTTGTCACATTATTGGCAGTGCTTGACTTTGACTGAAATAGGTTTCAGTACGCAGTCCCAAATGGTACCATATTCCCTACATAGTGCACTGTCATAAGTAATGTGCTAATAGGGTGTCATTTGGGCCTCACTCACAGAAAGCCAGCCGCAGGGAGATATTGAGAGTGACTTGTAGAAGACACAGCACTCCTAAACACCCAGCAGCCAGCCTGTAGAGTCTTAGTCTTCCATCTGCAGAGAAACACACACACACACACACACACCATCCTACATTATGATAACAGAACAAACATCATCCTACATCACTACTGACTATGACTTGAATTCTGAGAACTTAACCCCCCCCACTCAATTTAGGCTTGGTAGCGACCGTTTGCTCAAGAGTGCTGTGCTAATTCTGATATACAGGAAGATACTTACCAAAATTACACAATATAGCTAAAGCATGACTTATAGAGGCTATCTGCGATTGCTGCTTACATTGTTGGGACTTTGAAATGTATAATATTTACCTATTCATTCTTCATGAATGTAACTTCTACTGTAAATGCCTCATGAGCTTAGTTTTACTTTCTGAACCCCTCAGGACCCACAATATAAGCTTGTTCTACCACAGAAATGTTAACAAACACTGTGTAACCTCAGATGGGTAAAATTATAATTTTGATCTCATGGATGGACAGTCCTTGAGTACATACTATAGCTATGAATTATATACAGTACCAGTCATACATACTGTAGCTCTGTCTATGAATTACATACAGTACCAGTCATACATACTGTAGCTATGAATTACATACAGTACCAGTCATACATACTGTAGCTCTGTCTATGAATTACATACAGTACCAGTCATACATACTGTAGCTATGAATTACATACAGTACCAGTCATACATACTGTAGCTCTGTCTATGAATTACATACTGTACCAGTCGTACATACTGTAGCTCTGTCTATGAATTACATACAGTACCAGTCATACATACTGTAGCTCTGTCTATGAATTACATACCGTACCAGTCGTACATACTGTAGCTCTGTCTATGAATTACATAAAGTACCAGTCATACATACTGTAGCTCTGTCTATGAATTACATACAGTACCAGTCATACATACTGTCATGAAGTTGGCATGGGGGTTGGTTTATGACAGTCATAAATACCTCTTCCCCCCTTTTTCCTCTCTCTAACCTAGTGAGGTTACATTTAAAAACCCTTGGTTAACATAGAGATTCTGGGAACATCAGAATGTGGGGGGAAATTAACTATATTCTGGTAATCCGAACAATTGAACATATGCGGTGGTACTTAATGAATATGATGTCAGTTCGGTTGTCATCTGAGACATTCTCATCAATGATGAAATTACATAAACTCTACAGTGGAAAGTCTACACATCAGAGTTATGGGATTCATATGGAATTGTTGTTCAATTTAAATGTTTGAATATTCAATTATTTGTGATGGGATGAAATGTGATTTTAGCTTCTAAAATGTGAGATGTGGGTTTTCATAAGATATTGCTGCTCACTCAGTGGCCCTCCCACGTGAAGAGACAGAGGTTGTAAACTATGACACACACCCATTTTCTCCCTTCCTCTATAAGCCCTTGACGACAACCTAACTTCCTGTTCCGGGTATGTTAGGATGACGATCCGATGTCAGAATGGTTCAGAATTCTGAATAAAGTCAACCTCAGCGTGAGCTTTGGTTGCGAACGGTATGAACTTTGAACTCTTATTCACTACAGAAGTAATACCTCCTAGCCGTTGAGTTAGAAAAGGCAGCTAAAAACGTGGGCTAGGAAAGGACAGACAGAGTATCCCGTCTACCACCCAACGACAACACTACAACGTTTCCCGTTCACCACCAGAGAAACTCTTCAAAGGACAAATGACTCTGTTGGGCAACACGGCCATCCATCTCCAACCAACCCATCAAAGCGCAGCTCAGAGTAAATATTTATTGCATTTTCCTTTTCCAAATGGGCGGTAATTTAGAATGCATAAGATACTGTATTTATGATAGAGTAGCTGCCTACGGCCCGATAGAGACATCGCTTCTCCCTTTGTTCTTCAGTCTTCCAACTCTTTCACTCAAACCCAATCCCCCTTTTCTTTGTGTAACCAGCTGTCATATCTGTTCCGTCCGCTAGGGACATTTTCCTTTATGACGTAATTTGTAATCAATTTATGATTAATTGTGTGTATGTGAATTATGTGTGATTAGTTAGGTATTTAGTAAATACATAATTAAACCCAATTTTGTATTGCTGATTCAACTAGTTAGCCAGGGTTCTTGCAGATAACCAAAAATTGACAACTTTCAAATGAGACTGAATTAAGACGATAATTGATCTAGTTTGTCTGTTTCTGTGTTTGGCCTGATATGGTTCTCAATCAGAGGCAGGTGTTAGTCATTGTCTCTGATTGGGAAACATATTTAGGTAGCCTGTTTGGTGTTGGGGTTTGTGGGTGATTGTTCCTGTCTCTGTTTGCACCAGATAGGATGTTTAGGTTTTTCATGGTTATTGTTTTTGTATACTGTTTGTGTTTTCATCTTTATTAAAGATGTATACAAATAACCACGCTGCATTTTGGTCCGATCCCTGCTACACCTCCTCTTCAGAGGAAGAGGAGAAAGAAAACCGCTACACATACATAGTTCTGTCTATCAATTACATACAGTACCAGTCATACACATGTCTATCAATTACATACAGTACCAGTCATACATAGTTCTGTCTATCAATTACATACAGTACCAGTCATACATAGTTCTGTCTATCAATTACATACAGTACCAGTCATACATAGCTCTGTCTATCAATTACATACAGTACCAGTCATACATAGCTCTGTCTTTCAATTACATACAGTACCAGTCATACATAGTTCTGTCTATCAATTACATACAGTACCAGTCATGCATAGCTCTGTCTATCAATTACATACAGTACCAGACATACATAGTTCTGTCTATGAATTACATACAGTACCAGTCATACCTAGTTCTGTCAATGAATTACATACAGTACCAGTCATACCTAGTTCTGTTTATGAATTACATACAGTACCAGTCATACATACATAGCTCTGTCTATGAATTACATACGGTACCAGTCATACATAGCTCTGTCTATGAATTACATACAGTACCAGTCAGACATACTGTAGCTCTGTCTATGAATTACATACAGTACCAGTCAGACATACTGTAGTTCTGTCTATGAATTACATACAGTACCAGTCATATATAGCTCTGTCTATGAATTACATATAATAACAGTCATACCTAGTTCTGTCTATGAATTACATACAGTACCAGTCATACATACTGTAGTTCTGTCTATGAATTACATACAGTACCAGTCATACCTGGTTCTGTCTATGAATTACATACAGTACCAGTCATACATACTGTAGTTCTGTCAATGAATTACATACAGTACCAGTCATACCTAGTTCTGTTTATGAATTACATACAGTACCAGTCATACATACATAGCTCTGTCTATGAATTACATACGGTACCAGTCATACATAGCTCTGTCTATGAATTACATACAGTACCAGTCAGACATACTGTAGCTCTGTCTATGAATTACATACAGTACCAGTCAGACATACTGTAGTTCTGTCTATGAATTACATACAGTACCAGTCATATATAGCTCTGTCTATGAATTACATATAATAACAGTCATACCTAGTTCTGTCTATGAATTACATACAGTACCAGTCATACATACTGTAGTTCTGTCTATGAATTACATACAGTACCAGTCATACCTGGTTCTGTCTATGAATTACATACAGTACCAGTCATACATACTGTAGCTCTGTCTATGAATTACATACAGTACTAGTCATACATAGCTCTGTCTATGAATTACATACAGTATCAGTCAGACATACTGTAGTTCTGTCTATGAATTACATACAGTACCAGACAGACATACTGTAGTTCTGTCTATGAATTACATACAGTACCAGTCATATATAGCTCTGTCTATGAATTACATATAATAACAGTCATACCTAGTTCTGTCTATGAATTACATACAGTACCAGTCATACATACTGTAGTTTTGTCTATGAATTACATACAGTACCAGTCATACCTAGTTCTGTCTATGAATTACATACAGTACCAGTCATACATACTGTAGCTCTGTCTATGAATTACATACAGTACCAGTCAGACATACTGTAGTTCTGTCTATGAATTACATACAGTACCAGTCATATATAGTTCTGTCTATGAATTACATATAGTACCAGTCATACCTAGTTCTGTCTATGAATTACATACAGTACCAGTCATACATACTGTAGTTCTGTCTATGAATTACATACAGTACTAGGCATACATAGCTCTGTCTATGAATTACATACAGTATCAGTCAGACATACTGTAGTTCTGTCTATGAATTACATACAGTACCAGTCATATATAGTTCTGTCTATGAATTACATACAGTTCCAGTCATATATAGTTCTGTCTATGAATTACATACAGTACCAGTCATACATACTGTAGTTCTGTCAATGAATTACATACAGTACCAGTCATACCTAGTTCTGTTTATGAATTACATACAGTACCAGTCATACATACATAGCTCTGTCTATGAATTACATACGGTACCAGTCATACATAGCTCTGTCTATGAATTACATACAGTACCAGTCAGACATACTGTAGCTCTGTCTATGAATTACATACAGTACCAGTCAGACATACTGCAGTTCTGTCTATGAATTACATACAGTACCAGTCATATATAGCTCTGTCTATGAATTACATATAATAACAGTCATACCTAGTTCTGTCTATGAATTACATACAGTACCAGTCATACATACTGTAGTTTTGTCTATGAATTACATACAGTACTAGTCATACATAGCTCCGTCTATGAATTACATACAGTATCAGTCAGACATACTGTAGTTCTGTCTATGAATTACATACAGTACCAGACAGACATACTGTAGTTCTGTCTATGAATTACATACAGTACCAGTCATATATAGCTCTGTCTATGAATTACATATAATAACAGTCATACCTAGTTCTGTCTATGAATTACATACAGTACCAGTCATACATACTGTAGTTTTGTCTATGAATTACATACAGTACTAGCCATACATAGCTCTGTCTATGAATTACATACAGTATCAGTCAGACATACTGTAGTTCTGTCTATGAATTACATACAGTACCAGTCATACCTAGTTCTGTCTATGAATTACATACAGTACCAGTCATACATACTGTAGCTCTGTCTATGAATTACATACAGTACCAGTCAGACATACTGTAGTTCTGTCTATGAATTACATACAGTACCAGTCATATATAGTTCTGTCTATGAATTACATATAGTACCAGTCATACCTAGTTCTGTCTATGAATTACATACAGTACCAGTCATACATACTGTAGTTCTGTCTATGAATTACATACAGTACCAGTCATACCTAGTTCTGTCTATGAATTACATACAGTACCAGTCATACATACTGTAGTTCTGTCTATGAATTACATACAGTACCAGTCATTCCTATTTCTGTCTATGAATTACATACAGTACCAGTCATACATACTGTAGTTCTGTCTATGAATTACATACAGTACTAGTCATACATAGCTCTGTCTATGAATTACATACAGTATCAGTCAGACATACTGTAGTTCTGTCTATGAATTACATACAGTACCAGTCATATATAGTTCTGTCTATGAATTACATACAGTTCCAGTCATATATAGTTCTGTCTATGAATTACATACAGTACCAGTCATACATACTGTAGTTCTGTCAATGAATTACATACAGTACCAGTCATACCTAGTCTGTTTATGAATTACATGTACCAGTCATACATACATAGCTCTGTCTATGAATTACATACGGTACCAGTCATACATAGCTCTGTCTATGAATTACATACAGTACCAGTCAGACATACTGTAGCTCTGTCTATGAATTACATACAGTACCAGTCAGACATACTGTAGTTCTGTCTATGAATTACATACAGTACCAGTCATATATAGCTCTGTCTATGAATTACATATAATAACAGTCATACCTAGTTCTGTCTATGAATTACATACAGTACCAGTCATACATACTGTAGTTTTGTCTATGAATTGCATACAGTACTAGTCATACATAGCTCTTTCTATGAATTACATACAGTATCAGTCAGACATACTGTAGTTCTGTCTATGAATTACATACAGTACCAATCATACCTAGTTCTGTCTATGAATTACATACAGTACCAGTCATACATACTGTATCTCTGTCTATGAATTACATACAGTACCAGTCAGACATACTGTAGTTCTGTCTATGAATTACATACAGTACCAGTCATATATAGTTCTGTCTATGAATTACATATAGTACCAGTCATACCTAGTCCTGTCTATGAATTACATACAGTACCAGTCATACATACTGTAGTTCTGTCTATGAATTACATACAGTACCAGTCATACCTAGTTCTGTCTATGAATTACATACAGTACCAGTCATACATACTGTAGTTTTGTCTATGAATTACATACAGTACTAGTCATACATAGCTCTGTCTATGAATTACATACAGTATCAGTCAGACATACTGTAGTTCTGTCTATGAATTACATACAGTACCAGTCATACCTAGTTCTGTCTATGAATTACATACAGTACCAGTCATACATACTGTAGCTCTGTCTATGAATTACATACAGTACTAGTCGTACATAGCTCTGTCTATGAATTACATACAGTATCAGTCAGACATACTGTAGTTCTGTCTATGAATTACATACAGTACCAGACAGACATACTGTAGTTCTGTCTATGAATTACATACAGTACCAGTCATATATAGCTCTGTCTATGAATTACATATAATAACAGTCATACCTAGTTCTGTCTATGAATTACATACAGTACCAGTCATACATACTGTAGTTTTGTCTATGAATTACATACAGTACTAGTCATACATAGCTCTGTCTATGAATTACATACAGTATCAGTCAGACATACTGTAGTTCTGTCTATCAATTACATACAGTACCAGTCATACCTAGTTCTGTCTATGAATTACATACAGTACCAGTCATACATACTGTAGCTCTGTCTATGAATTACATACAGTACTAGTCATACATAGCTCTGTCTATGAATTACATACAGTATCAGTCAGACATACTGTAGTTCTGTCTATGAATTACATACAGTACCAGACAGACATACTGTAGTTCTGTCTATGAATTACATACAGTACCAGTCATATATAGCTCTGTCTATGAATTACATATAATAACAGTCATACCTAGTTCTGTCTATGAATTACATACAGTACCAGTCATACATACTGTAGTTTTGTCTATGAATTACATACAGTACTAGTCATACATAGCTCTGTCTATGAATTACATACAGTATCAGTCAGACATACTGTAGTTCTGTCTATGAATTACATACAGTACCAGTCATACCTAGTTCTGTCTATGAATTACATACAGTACCAGTCATACATACTGTAGCTCTGTCTATGAATTACATACAGTACCAGTCAGACATACTGTAGTTCTGTCTATGAATTACATACAGTACCAGTCATATATAGTTCTGTCTATGAATTACATATAGTACCAGTCATACCTAGTTCTGTCTATGAATTACATACAGTACCAGTCATACATACTGTAGTTCTGTCTATGAATTACATACAGTACCAGTCATACCTAGTTCTGTCTATGAATTACATACAGTACCAGTCATACATACTGTAGTTCTGTCTATGAATTACATACAGTACCAGTCATTCCTAGTTCTGTCTATGAATTACATACAGTACCAGTCATACATACTGTAGTTCTGTCTATGAATTACATACAGTACTAGTCATACATAGCTCTGTCTATGAATTACATACAGTATCAGTCAGACATACTGTAGTTCTGTCTATGAATTACATACAGTACCAGTCATATATAGTTCTGTCTATGAATTACATACAGTTCCAGTCATATATAGTTCTGTCTATGAATTACATACAGTACCAGTCATACATACTGTAGTTCTTTCAATGAATTACATACAGTACCAGTCATACCTAGTTCTGTTTATGAATTACATACAGTACCAGTCATACATACATAGCTCTGTCTATGAATTACATACGGTACCAGTCATACATAGCTCTGTCTATGAATTACATACTGTACCAGTCAGACATACTGTAGCTCTGTCTATGAATTACATACAGTACCAGTCAGACATACTGTAGTTCTGTCTATGAATTACATACAGTACCAGTCATATATAGCTCTGTCTATGAATTACATATAATAACAGTCATACCTAGTTCTGTCTATGAATTACATACAGTACCAGTCATACATACTGTAGTTCTGTCTATGAATTACATACAGTACCAGTCATACCTGGTTCTGTCTATGAATTACATACAGTACCAGTCATACATACTGTAGTTCTGTCAATGAATTACATACAGTACCAGTCATACCTAGTTCTGTTTATGAATTACATACAGTACCAGTCATACATACATAGCTCTGTCTATGAATTACATACGGTACCAGTCATACATAGCTCTGTCTATGAATTACATACAGTACCAGTCAGACATACTGTAGCTCTGTCTATGAATTACATACAGTACCAGTCAGACATACTGTAGTTCTGTCTATGAATTACATACAGTACCAGTCATATATAGCTCTGTCTATGAATTACATATAATAACAGTCATACCTAGTTCTGTCTATGAATTACATACAGTACCAGTCATACATACTGTAGTTCTGTCTATGAATTACATACAGTACCAGTCATACCTGGTTCTGTCTATGAATTACATACAGTACCAGTCATACATACTGTAGCTCTGTCTATGAATTACATACAGTACTAGTCATACATAGCTCTGTCTATGAATTACATACAGTATCAGTCAGACATACTGTAGTTCTGTCTATGAATTACATACAGTACCAGACAGACATACTGTAGTTCTGTCTATGAATTACATACAGTACCAGTCATATATAGCTCTGTCTATGAATTACATATAATAACAGTCATACCTAGTTCTGTCTATGAATTACATACAGTACCAGTCATACATACTGTAGTTTTGTCTATGAATTACATACAGTACCAGTCATACCTAGTTCTGTCTATGAATTACATACAGTACCAGTCATACATACTGTAGCTCTGTCTATGAATTACATACAGTACCAGTCAGACATACTGTAGTTCTGTCTATGAATTACATACAGTACCAGTCATATATAGTTCTGTCTATGAATTACATATAGTACCAGTCATACCTAGTTCTGTCTATGAATTACATACAGTACCAGTCATACATACTGTAGTTCTGTCTATGAATTACATACAGTACTAGGCATACATAGCTCTGTCTATGAATTACATACAGTATCAGTCAGACATACTGTAGTTCTGTCTATGAATTACATACAGTTCCAGTCATATATAGTTCTGTCTATGAATTACATACAGTACCAGTCATACATACTGTAGTTCTGTCAATGAATTACATACAGTACCAGTCATACCTAGTTCTGTTTATGAATTACATACAGTACCAGTCATACATACATAGCTCTGTCTATGAATTACATACAGTACCAGTCATACCTAGTTCTGTCTATGAATTACATACAGTACCAGTCATACATACTGTAGTTCTGTCTATGAATTACATACAGTACCAGTCATTCCTAGTTCTGTCTATGAATTACATACAGTACCAGTCATACATACTGTAGTTCTGTCTATGAATTACATACAGTACTAGTCATACATAGCTCTGTCTATGAATTACATACAGTATCAGTCAGACATACTGTAGTTCTGTCTATGAATTACATACAGTACCAGTCATATATAGTTCTGTCTATGAATTACATACAGTTCCAGTCATATATAGTTCTGTCTATGAATTACATACAGTACCAGTCATACATACTGTAGTTCTTTCAATGAATTACATACAGTACCAGTCATACCTAGTTCTGTTTATGAATTACATACAGTACCAGTCATACATACATAGCTCTGTCTATGAATTACATACGGTACCAGTCATACATAGCTCTGTCTATGAATTACATACAGTATCAGTCAGACATACTGTAGCTCTGTCTATGAATTACATACAGTACCAGACAGACATACTGTAGTTCTGTCTATGAATTACATACAGTACCAGTCATATATAGCTCTGTCTATGAATTACATATAATAACAGTCATACCTAGTTCTGTCTATGAATTACATACAGTACCAGTCATACATACTGTAGTTTTGTCTATGAATTACATACAGTACCAGTCATACCTAGTTCTGTCTATGAATTACATACAGTACCAGTCATACATACTGTAGCTCTGTCTATGAATTACATACAGTACCAGTCAGACATACTGTAGTTCTGTCTATGAATTACATACAGTACCAGTCATATATAGTTCTGTCTATGAATTACATATAGTACCAGTCATACCTAGTTCTGTCTATGAATTACATACAGTACCAGTCATACATACTGTAGTTCTGTCTATGAATTACATACAGTACTAGGCATACATAGCTCTGTCTATGAATTACATACAGTATCAGTCAGACATACTGTAGTTCTGTCTATGAATTACATACAGTACCAGTCATATATAGTTCTGTCTATGAATTACATACAGTTCCAGTCATATATAGTTCTGTCTATGAATTACATACAGTACCAGTCATACATACTGTAGTTCTGTCAATGAATTACATACAGTACCAGTCATACCTAGTTCTCTGTTTGAATTACATACAGTACCAGTCATACATACATAGCTCTGTCTATGAATTACATACAGTACCAGTCATACCTAGTTCTGTCTATGAATTACATACAGTACCAGTCATACATACTGTAGTTCTGTCTATGAATTACATACAGTACCAGTCATTCCTAGTTCTGTCTATGAATTACATACAGTACCAGTCATACATACTGTAGTTCTGTCTATGAATTACATACAGTACTAGTCATACATAGCTCTGTCTATGAATTACATACAGTATCAGTCAGACATACTGTAGTTCTGTCTATGAATTACATACAGTACCAGTCATATATAGTTCTGTCTATGAATTACATACAGTTCCAGTCATATATAGTTCTGTCTATGAATTACATACAGTACCAGTCATACATACTGTAGTTCTTTCAATGAATTACATACAGTACCAGTCATACCTAGTTCTGTTTATGAATTACATACAGTACCAGTCATACATACATAGCTCTGTCTATGAATTACATACGGTACCAGTCATACATAGCTCTGTCTATGAATTACATACTGTACCAGTCAGACATACTGTAGCTCTGTCTATGAATTACATACAGTACCAGTCAGACATACTGTAGTTCTGTCTATGAATTACATACAGTACCAGTCATATATAGCTCTGTCTATGAATTACATATAATAACAGTCATACCTAGTTCTGTCTATGAATTACATACAGTACCAGTCATACATACTGTAGTTCTGTCTATGAATTACATACAGTACCAGTCATACCTGGTTCTGTCTATGAATTACATACAGTACCAGTCATACATACTGTAGTTCTGTCAATGAATTACATACAGTACCAGTCATACCTAGTTCTGTTTATGAATTACATACAGTACCAGTCATACATACATAGCTCTGTCTATGAATTACATACGGTACCAGTCATACATAGCTCTGTCTATGAATTACATACAGTACCAGTCAGACATACTGTAGCTCTGTCTATGAATTACATACAGTACCAGTCAGACATACTGTAGTTCTGTCTATGAATTACATACAGTACCAGTCATATATAGCTCTGTCTATGAATTACATATAATAACAGTCATACCTAGTTCTGTCTATGAATTACATACAGTACCAGTCATACATACTGTAGTTCTGTCTATGAATTACATACAGTACCAGTCATACCTGGTTCTGTCTATGAATTACATACAGTACCAGTCATACATACTGTAGCTCTGTCTATGAATTACATACAGTACTAGTCATACATAGCTCTGTCTATGAATTACATACAGTATCAGTCAGACATACTGTAGTTCTGTCTATGAATTACATACAGTACCAGACAGACATACTGTAGTTCTGTCTATGAATTACATACAGTACCAGTCATATATAGCTCTGTCTATGAATTACATATAATAACAGTCATACCTAGTTCTGTCTATGAATTACATACAGTACCAGTCATACATACTGTAGTTTTGTCTATGAATTACAGACAGTACCAGTCATACATACATAGTTATGTCTATGAATTACATACAGTACCAGTCATACATACTGTAGCTTTGTCTATGAATTACATACAGTACCAGTCATACATAGTTCTGTCTATAATTTACATACAATACCAGTCATATATACCTCTGTCTATGAATTGCATACAGTACCAGTCATATATAGTTCTGTCTATGAATTACATACAGTACCAGTCATACATACTGTAGTTCTGTCTATGAATTACATACAGTACTAGTCATACATAGCTCTGTCTATGAATTACATACAGTATCAGTCAGACATACTGTAGTTCTGTCTATGAATTACATACAGTACCAGTCATATATAGTTCTGTCTATGAATTACATACAGTTCCAGTCATATATAGTTCTGTCTATGAATTACATACAGTACCAGTCATACATACTGTAGTTCTGTCAATGAATTACATACAGTACCAGTCATACCTAGTTCTGTTTATGAATTACATACAGTACCAGTCATACATACATAGCTCTGTCTATGAATTACATACGGTACCAGTCATACATAGCTCTGTCTATGAATTACATACAGTACCAGTCAGACATACTGTAGCTCTGTCTATGAATTACATACAGTACCAGTCAGACATACTGCAGTTCTGTCTATGAATTACATACAGTACCAGTCATATATAGCTCTGTCTATGAATTACATATAATAACAGTCATACCTAGTTCTGTCTATGAATTACATACAGTACCAGTCATACATACTGTAGTTTTGTCTATGAATTACATACAGTACTAGTCATACATAGCTCTGTCTATGAATTACATACAGTATCAGTCAGACATACTGTAGTTCTGTCTATGAATTACATACAGTACCAGACAGACATACTGTAGTTCTGTCTATGAATTACATACAGTACCAGTCATATATAGCTCTGTCTATGAATTACATATAATAACAGTCATACCTAGTTCTGTCTATGAATTACATACAGTACCAGTCATACATACTGTAGTTTTGTCTATGAATTACATACAGTACTAGCCATACATAGCTCTGTCTATGAATTACATACAGTATCAGTCAGACATACTGTAGTTCTGTCTATGAATTACATACAGTACCAGTCATACCTAGTTCTGTCTATGAATTACATACAGTACCAGTCATACATACTGTAGCTCTGTCTATGAATTACATACAGTACCAGTCAGACATACTGTAGTTCTGTCTATGAATTACATACAGTACCAGTCATATATAGTTCTGTCTATGAATTACATATAGTACCAGTCATACCTAGTTCTGTCTATGAATTACATACAGTACCAGTCATACATACTGTAGTTCTGTCTATGAATTACATACAGTACCAGTCATACCTATTTCTGTCTATGAATTACATACAGTACCAGTCATACATACTGTAGTTCTGTCTATGAATTACATACAGTACTAGTCATACATAGCTCTGTCTATGAATTACATACAGTATCAGTCAGACATACTGTAGTTCTGTCTATGAATTACATACAGTACCAGTCATATATAGTTCTGTCTATGAATTACATACAGTTCCAGTCATATATAGTTCTGTCTATGAATTACATACAGTACCAGTCATACATACATAGCTCTGTCTATGAATTACATACGGTACCAGTCATACATAGCTCTGTCTATGAATTACATACAGTACCAGTCAGACATACTGTAGCTCTGTCTATGAATTACATACAGTACCAGTCAGACATACTGTAGTTCTGTCTATGAATTACATACAGTACCAGTCATATATAGCTCTGTCTATGAATTACATATAATAACAGTCATACCTAGTTCTGTCTATGAATTACATACAGTACCAGTCATACATACTGTAGTTTTGTCTATGAATTACATACAGTACTAGTCATACATAGCTCTTTCTATGAATTACATACAGTATCAGTCAGACATACTGTAGTTCTGTCTATGAATTACATACAGTACCAGTCATACCTAGTTCTGTCTATGAATTACATACAGTACCAGTCATACATACTGTAGCTCTGTCTATGAATTACATACAGTACCAGTCAGACATACTGTAGTTCTGTCTATGAATTACATACAGTACCAGTCATATATAGTTCTGTCTATGAATTACATATAGTACCAGTCATACCTAGTCCTGTCTATGAATTACATACAGTACCAGTCATACATACTGTAGTTCTGTCTATGAATTACATACAGTACCAGTCATACCTAGT
The DNA here is from genome assembly GCF_018296145.1 of Oncorhynchus tshawytscha. Lineage (NCBI taxonomy): Eukaryota > Metazoa > Chordata > Actinopteri > Salmoniformes > Salmonidae > Oncorhynchus > Oncorhynchus tshawytscha. The sequence continues at coordinate 151,141 of NW_024609676.1, forward strand.
TCTGTCTATGAATTACATACAGTACCAGTCATACATACTGTAGTTTTGTCTATGAATTACATACAGTACTAGTCATACATAGCTCTGTCTATGAATTACATACAGTATCAGTCAGACATACTGTAGTTCTGTCTATGAATTACATACAGTACCAGTCATACCTAGTTCTGTCTATGAATTACATACAGTACCAGTCATACATACTGTAGTTTTGTCTATGAATTACATACAGTACTAGTCATACATAGCTCTGTCTATGAATTACATACAGTATCAGTCAGACATACTGTAGTTCTGTCTATGAATTACATACAGTACCAGACAGACATACTGTAGTTCTGTCTATGAATTACATACAGTACCAGTCATATATAGCTCTGTCTATGAATTACATATAATAACAGTCATACCTAGTTCTGTCTATGAATTACATACAGTACCAGTCATACATACTGTAGTTTTGTCTATGAATTACATACAGTACTAGTCATACATAGCTCTGTCTATGAATTACATACAGTATCAGTCAGACATACTGTAGTTCTGTCTATCAATTACATACAGTACCAGTCATACCTAGTTCTGTCTATGAATTACATACAGTACCAGTCATACATACTGTAGCTCTGTCTATGAATTACATACAGTACTAGTCATACATAGCTCTGTCTATGAATTACATACAGTATCAGTCAGACATACTGTAGTTCTGTCTATGAATTACATACAGTACCAGACAGACATACTTTGTAGTTCTGTCTATGAATTACATACAGTACCAGTCATATATAGCTCTGTCTATGAATTACATATAATAACAGTCATACCTAGTTCTGTCTATGAATTACATACAGTACCAGTCATACATACTGTAGTTTTGTCTATGAATTACATACAGTACTAGTCATACATAGCTCTGTCTATGAATTACATACAGTATCAGTCAGACATACTGTAGTTCTGTCTATGAATTACATACAGTACCAGTCATACCTAGTTCTGTCTATGAATTACATACAGTACCAGTCATACATACTGTAGCTCTGTCTATGAATTACATACAGTACCAGTCAGACATACTGTAGTTCTGTCTATGAATTACATACAGTACCAGTCATATATAGTTCTGTCTATGAATTACATATAGTACCAGTCATACCTAGTTCTGTCTATGAATTACATACAGTACCAGTCATACATACTGTAGTTCTGTCTATGAATTACATACAGTACCAGTCATACCTAGTTCTGTCTATGAATTACATACAGTACCAGTCATACATACTGTAGTTCTGTCTATGAATTACATACAGTACCAGTCATTCCTAGTTCTGTCTATGAATTACATACAGTACCAGTCATACATACTGTAGTTCTGTCTATGAATTACATACAGTACTAGTCATACATAGCTCTGTCTATGAATTACATACAGTATCAGTCAGACATACTGTAGTTCTGTCTATGAATTACATACAGTACCAGTCATATATAGTTCTGTCTATGAATTACATACAGTACTAGTCGTACATAGCTCTGTCTATGAATTACATACAGTATCAGTCAGACATACTGTAGTTCTGTCTATGAATTACATACAGTACCAGACAGACATACTGTAGTTCTGTCTATGAATTACATACAGTACCAGTCATATATAGCTCTGTCTATGAATTACATATAATAACAGTCATACCTAGTTCTGTCTATGAATTACATACAGTACCAGTCATACATACTGTAGTTTTGTCTATGAATTACATACAGTACTAGTCATACATAGCTCTGTCTATGAATTACATACAGTATCAGTCAGACATACTGTAGTTCTGTCTATCAATTACATACAGTACCAGTCATACCTAGTTCTGTCTATGAATTACATACAGTACCAGTCATACATACTGTAGCTCTGTCTATGAATTACATACAGTACTAGTCATACATAGCTCTGTCTATGAATTACATACAGTATCAGTCAGACATACTGTAGTTCTGTCTATGAATTACATACAGTACCAGACAGACATACTGTAGTTCTGTCTATGAATTACATACAGTACCAGTCATATATAGCTCTGTCTATGAATTACATATAATAACAGTCATACCTAGTTCTGTCTATGAATTACATACAGTACCAGTCATACATACTGTAGTTTTGTCTATGAATTACATACAGTACTAGTCATACATAGCTCTGTCTATGAATTACATACAGTATCAGTCAGACATACTGTAGTTCTGTCTATGAATTACATACAGTACCAGTCATACCTAGTTCTGTCTATGAATTACATACAGTACCAGTCATACATACTGTAGCTCTGTCTATGAATTACATACAGTACCAGTCAGACATACTGTAGTTCTGTCTATGAATTACATACAGTACCAGTCATATATAGTTCTGTCTATGAATTACATATAGTACCAGTCATACCTAGTTCTGTCTATGAATTACATACAGTACCAGTCATACATACTGTAGTTCTGTCTATGAATTACATACAGTACCAGTCATACCTAGTTCTGTCTATGAATTACATACAGTACCAGTCATACATACTGTAGTTCTGTCTATGAATTACATACAGTACCAGTCATTCCTAGTTCTGTCTATGAATTACATACAGTACCAGTCATACATACTGTAGTTCTGTCTATGAATTACATACAGTACTAGTCATACATAGCTCTGTCTATGAATTACATACAGTATCAGTCAGACATACTGTAGTTCTGTCTATGAATTACATACAGTACCAGTCATATATAGTTCTGTCTATGAATTACATACAGTTCCAGTCATATATAGTTCTGTCTATGAATTACATACAGTACCAGTCATACATACTGTAGTTCTGTCAATGAATTACATACAGTACCAGTCATACCTAGTTCTGTTTATGAATTACATACAGTACCAGTCATACATACATAGCTCTGTCTATGAATTACATACGGTACCAGTCATACATAGCTCTGTCTATGAATTACATACTGTACCAGTCAGACATACTGTAGCTCTGTCTATGAATTACATACAGTACCAGTCAGACATACTGTAGTTCTGTCTATGAATTACATACAGTACCAGTCATATATAGCTCTGTCTATGAATTACATATAATAACAGTCATACCTAGTTCTGTCTATGAATTACATACAGTACCAGTCATACATACTGTAGTTCTGTCTATGAATTACATACAGTACCAGTCATACCTGGTTCTGTCTATGAATTACATACAGTACCAGTCATACATACTGTAGTTCTGTCAATGAATTACATACAGTACCAGTCATACCTAGTTCTGTTTATGAATTACATACAGTACCAGTCATACATACATAGCTCTGTCTATGAATTACATACGGTACCAGTCATACATAGCTCTGTCTATGAATTACATACAGTACCAGTCAGACATACTGTAGCTCTGTCTATGAATTACATACAGTACCAGTCAGACATACTGTAGTTCTGTCTATGAATTACATACAGTACCAGTCATATATAGCTCTGTCTATGAATTACATATAATAACAGTCATACCTAGTTCTGTCTATGAATTACATACAGTACCAGTCATACATACTGTAGTTCTGTCTATGAATTACATACAGTACCAGTCATACCTGGTTCTGTCTATGAATTACATACAGTACCAGTCATACATACTGTAGCTCTGTCTATGAATTACATACAGTCCTAGTCATACATAGCTCTGTCTATGAATTACATACAGTATCAGTCAGACATACTGTAGTTCTGTCTATGAATTACATACAGTACCAGACAGACATACTGTAGTTCTGTCTATGAATTACATACAGTACCAGTCATAGCTCTGTCTATGAATTACATATAATAACAGTCATACCTAGTTCTGTCTATGAATTACATACAGTACCAGTCATACATACTGTAGTTTTGTCTATGAATTACATACAGTACCAGTCATACCTAGTTCTGTCTATGAATTACATACAGTACCAGTCATACATACTGTAGCTCTGTCTATGAATTACATACAGTACCAGTCAGACATACTGTAGTTCTGTCTATGAATTACATACAGTACCAGTCATATATAGTTCTGTCTATGAATTACATATAGTACCAGTCATACCTAGTTCTGTCTATGAATTACATACAGTACCAGTCATACATACTGTAGTTCTGTCTATGAATTACATACAGTACTAGGCATACATAGCTCTGTCTATGAATTACATACAGTATCAGTCAGACATACTGTAGTTCTGTCTATGAATTACATACAGTACCAGTCATATATAGTTCTGTCTATGAATTACATACAGTTCCAGTCATATATAGTTCTGTCTATGAATTACATACAGTACCAGTCATACATACTGTAGTTCTGTCAATGAATTACATACAGTACCAGTCATACCTAGTTCTGTTTATGAATTACATACAGTACCAGTCATACATACATAGCTCTGTCTATGAATTACATACGGTACCAGTCATACATAGCTCTGTCTATGAATTACATACAGTACCAGTCAGACATACTGTAGCTCTGTCTATGAATTACATACAGTACCAGTCAGACATACTGCAGTTCTGTCTATGAATTACATACAGTACCAGTCATATATAGCTCTGTCTATGAATTACATATAATAACAGTCATACCTAGTTCTGTCTATGAATTACATACAGTACCAGTCATACATACTGTAGTTTTGTCTATGAATTACATACAGTACTAGTCATACATAGCTCCGTCTATGAATTACATACAGTATCAGTCAGACATACTGTAGTTCTGTCTATGAATTACATACAGTACCAGACAGACATACTGTAGTTCTGTCTATGAATTACATACAGTACCAGTCATATATAGCTCTGTCTATGAATTACATATAATAACAGTCATACCTAGTTCTGTCTATGAATTACATACAGTACCAGTCATACATACTGTAGTTTTGTCTATGAATTACATACAGTACTAGTCATACATAGCTCTGTCTATGAATTACATACAGTATCAGTCAGACATACTGTAGTTCTGTCTATGAATTACATACAGTACCAGTCATACCTAGTTCTGTCTATGAATTACATACAGTACCAGTCATACATACTGTAGCTCTGTCTATGAATTACATACAGTACCAGTCAGACATACTGTAGTTCTGTCTATGAATTACATACAGTACCAGTCATATATAGTTCTGTCTATGAATTACATATAGTACCAGTCATACCTAGTTCTGTCTATGAATTACATACAGTACCAGTCATACATACTGTAGTTCTGTCTATGAATTACATACAGTACCAGTCATACCTAGTTCTGTCTATGAATTACATACAGTACCAGTCATACATACTGTAGTTCTGTCTATGAATTACATACAGTACCAGTCATTCCTATTTCTGTCTATGAATTACATACAGTACCAGTCATACATACTGTAGTTCTGTCTATGAATTACATACAGTACTAGTCATACATAGCTCTGTCTATGAATTACATACAGTATCAGTCAGACATACTGTAGTTCTGTCTATGAATTACATACAGTACCAGTCATATATAGTTCTGTCTATGAATTACATACAGTTCCAGTCATATATAGTTCTGTCTATGAATTACATACAGTACCAGTCATACATACTGTAGTTCTGTCAATGAATTACATACAGTACCAGTCATACCTAGTTCTGTTTATGAATTACATACAGTACCAGTCATACATACATAGCTCTGTCTATGAATTACATACGGTACCAGTCATACATAGCTCTGTCTATGAATTACATACAGTACCAGTCAGACATACTGTAGCTCTGTCTATGAATTACATACAGTACCATTCAGACATACTGTAGTTCTGTCTATGAATTACATACAGTACCAGTCATATATAGCTCTGTCTATGAATTACATATAATAACAGTCATACCTAGTTCTGTCTATGAATTACATACAGTACCAGTCATACATACTGTAGTTTTGTCTATGAATTACATACAGTACTAGTCATACATAGCTCTTTCTATGAATTACATACAGTATCAGTCAGACATACTGTAGTTCTGTCTATGAATTACATACAGTACCAGTCATACCTAGTTCTGTCTATGAATTACATACAGTACCAGTCATACATACTGTAGCTCTGTCTATGAATTACATACAGTACCAGTCAGACATACTGTAGTTCTGTCTATGAATTACATACAGTACCAGTCATATATAGTTCTGTCTATGAATTACATATAGTACCAGTCATACCTAGTCCTGTTTATGAATTACATACAGTACCAGTCATACATAGCTCTGTCTATCAATTACATACAGTACCAGTCATACATAGTTCTGTCTATGAATTACATACAGTACCAGTCATACATAGTTCTGTTTATGAATTACATACAGTACCAGTCATACATACATAGCTCTGTCTATGAATTACATACAGTACCAGTCAGACATACTGTAGTTCTGTCTATGAATTACATACAGTACCAGTCATACCTAGTTCTGTATATGAATTACATACAGTACCAGTCATACATACTGTAGCTCTGTCTATGAATTACATACAGTACCAGTCAGACATACTGTAGTTCTGTCTATGAATTACATACAGTACCAGTCAGACATACTGTAGTTCTGTCTATGAATTACATACAGTACCAGACAGACATACTGTAGTTCTGTCTATGAATTACATACAGTACCAGTCATATATAGCTCTGTCTATGAATTACATATAATAACAGTCATACCTAGTTCTGTCTATGAATTACATACAGTACCAGTCATACATACTGTAGTTTTGTCTATGTTTTACATACAGTACAGTCATACATAGCTCTGTCTATGAATTACATACAGTACCAGTCAGACATACTGTAGTTCTGTCTATCAATTACATACAGTACCAGTCATACCTAGTTCTGTCTATGAATTACATACAGTACCAGTCATACATACTGTAGCTCTGTCTATGAATTACATACAGTACTAGTCATACATAGCTCTGTCTATGAATTACATACAGTATCAGTCAGACATACTGTAGTTCTGTCTATGAATTACATACAGTACCAGACAGACATACTGTAGTTCTGTCTATGAATTACATACAGTACCAGTCATATATAGCTCTGTCTATGAATTACATATAATAACAGTCATACCTAGTTCTGTCTATGAATTACATACAGTACTAGTCATACATAGCTCTGTCTATGAATTACATACAGTATCAGTCAGACATACTGTAGTTCTGTCTATGAATTACATACAGTACCAGTCATACCTAGTTCTGTCTATGAATTACATACAGTACCAGTCATACATACTGTAGCTCTGTCTATGAATTACATACAGTACCAGTCAGACATACTGTAGTTCTGTCTATGAATTACATACAGTACCAGTCATATATAGTTCTGTCTATGAATTACATATAGTACCAGTCATACCTAGTTCTGTCTATGAATTACATACAGTACCAGTCATACATACTGTAGTTCTGTCTATGAATTACATACAGTACCAGTCATACCTAGTTCTGTCTATGAATTACATACAGTACCAGTCATACATACTGTAGCTCTGTCTATGAATTACATACAGTACCAGTCAGACATACTGTAGTTCTGTCTATGAATTACATACAGTACCAGTCATACATACATAGTTATGTCTATGAATTACATACAGTACCAGTCATACATACATAGTTATGTCTATGAATTACATACAGTACCAGTCATACATACTGTAGCTTTGTCTATGAATTACATACAGTACCAGTCATATATAGTTCTGTCTATGAATTACATACAGAACCAGTCATATATAGTTCTGTCTATGAATTATATACAGTACAGTACCAGACCATAGTTTGCTTTGTATGTTTCTATGTTTTGTTTGGTCAGGGTGTGATCTGAGTGGGCACTCTATGTTGTGTGTCTAGTTTGTCTGTTTCTGTGTTTGGCCTGAGTTCTCAATCAGAGGCAGGTGTTAGTCATTGTCTCTGATTGGGAACCATATTTAGGTAGCCTGTTTGGTGTTGGGGTTTGTGGGTGATTGTTCCTGTCTCTGTTTGCACCAGATAGGATGTTTAGGTTTTTCATGGTTATTGTTGTTGTATACTGTTTGTGTTTTCATCTTTATTAAAGATGTATACAAATAACCACGCTGCATTTTGGTCCATTCTACTACACCTCCTCTTCAGAGGAAGAGGAGAAAGAAAATTACACATACATAGCTCTGTCTATCAATTACATACAGTACCAGTCATACATAGTTCTGTCTATCAATTACATACAGTACCAGTCATACATAGTTCTGTCTATCAATTACATACAGTACCAGTCATACATAGCTCTGTCTATCAATTACATACAGTACCAGTCATACCTAGTTCTGTCTATGAATTACATACAGTACCAGTCATACATACTGTAGTTTTGTCTATGAATTACATACAGTACCAGTCATCTAGTTCTGTCTATGAATTACATACAGTACCAGTCATACATAGTTCTGTCTATGAATTACATACAGTACCAGTCAGACATGTAGTTCTGTCTATGAATTACATACAGTACCAGTCATATATAGTTCTGTCTATGAATTACATATAGTACCAGTCATACCTAGTTCTGTCTATGAATTACATACAGTACCAGTCATACAAACTGTAGTTCTGTCTATGAATTACATACAGTACTAGTCATACATAGTTCTGTCTATGAATTACATACAGTATCAGTCAGACATACTGTAGTTCTGTCTATGAATTACATACAGTACCAGTCATATATAGTTCTGTCTATGAATTACATACAGTTCCAGTCAGTTCTGTCTATGAATTACATACAGTACCAGTCATACATACTGTAGTTCTGTCTATGAATTACATACAGTACCAGTCATACCTAGTTCTGTTTATGAATTACATACAGTACCAGTCATACATACATAGTTCTGTTTATGAATTACATACAGTACCAGTCATACATACATAGCTCTGTCTATGAATTACATACGGTACCAGTCATACATAGCTCTGTCTATGAATTACATACAGTACCAGTCAGACATACTGCAGTTCTGTCTATGAATTACATACAGTACCAGTCATATATAGCTCTGTCTATGAATTACATATAATAACAGTCATACCTAGTTCTGTCTATGAATTACATACAGTACCAGTCATACATACTGTAGTTTTGTCTATGAATTACATACAGTACTAGTCATACATAGCTCCGTCTATGAATTACATACAGTATCAGTCAGACATACTGTAGTTCTGTCTATGAATTACATACAGTACCAGACAGACATACTGTAGTTCTGTCTATGAATTACATACAGTACCAGTCATATATAGCTCTGTCTATGAATTACATATAATAACAGTCATACCTAGTTCTGTCTATGAATTACATACAGTACCAGTCATACATACTGTAGTTTTGTCTATGAATTACATACAGTACTAGTCATACATAGCTCTGTCTATGAATTACATACAGTATCAGTCAGACATACTGTAGTTCTGTCTATGAATTACATACAGTACCAGTCATACCTAGTTCTGTCTATGAATTACATACAGTACCAGTCATACATACTGTAGCTCTGTCTATGAATTACATACAGTACCAGTCAGACATACTGTAGTTCTGTCTATGAATTACATACAGTACCAGTCATATATAGTTCTGTCTATGAATTACATATAGTACCAGTCATACCTAGTTCTGTCTATGAATTACATACAGTACCAGTCATACATACTGTAGTTCTGTCTATGAATTACATACAGTACCAGTCATACCTAGTTCTGTCTATGAATTACATACAGTACCAGTCATACATACTGTAGTTCTGTCTATGAATTACATACAGTACCAGTCATTCCTATTTCTGTCTATGAATTACATACAGTACCAGTCATACATACTGTAGTTCTGTCTATGAATTACATACAGTACTAGTCATACATAGCTCTGTCTATGAATTACATACAGTATCAGTCAGACATACTGTAGTTCTGTCTATGAATTACATACAGTACCAGTCATATATAGTTCTGTCTATGAATTACATACAGTTCCAGTCATATATAGTTCTGTCTATGAATTACATACAGTACCAGTCATACATACTGTAGTTCTGTCAATGAATTACATACAGTACCAGTCATACCTAGTTCTGTTTATGAATTACATACAGTACCAGTCATACATACATAGCTCTGTCTATGAATTACATACAGTACCAGTCATACATAGCTCTGTCTATGAATTACATACAGTACCAGTCAGACATACTGTAGCTCTGTCTATGAATTACATACAGTACCATTCAGACATACTGTAGTTCTGTCTATGAATTACATACAGTACCAGTCATATATAGCTCTGTCTATGAATTACATATAATAACAGTCATACCTAGTTCTGTCTATGAATTACATACAGTACCAGTCATACATACTGTAGTTTTGTCTATGAATTACATACAGTACTAGTCATACATAGCTCTTTCTATGAATTACATACAGTATCAGTCAGACATACTGTAGTTCTGTCTATGAATTACATACAGTACCAGTCATACCTAGTTCTGTCTATGAATTACATACAGTACCAGTCATACATACTGTAGCTCTGTCTATGAATTACATACAGTACCAGTCAGACATACTGTAGTTCTGTCTATGAATTACATACAGTACCAGTCATATATAGTTCTGTCATTACATATAGTACCAGTCATACCTAGTCTGTCTATGAATTACATACAGTACCAGTCATACATACTGTAGTTCTGTCTATGAATTACATACAGTACCAGTCATACCTAGTTCTGTCTATGAATTACATACAGTACCAGTCATACATACTGTAGTTTTGTCTATGAATTACATACAGTACTAGTCATACATAGCTCTGTCTATGAATTACATACAGTATCAGTCAGACATACTGTAGTTCTGTCTATGAATTACATACAGTACCAGTCATACCTAGTTCTGTCTATGAATTACATACAGTACCAGTCATACATACTGTAGCTCTGTCTATGAATTACATACAGTACTAGTCGTACATAGCTCTGTCTATGAATTACATACAGTATCAGTCAGACATACAGTAGCTCTGTCTATGAATTACATACAGTACCAGACAGACATACTGTAGTTCTGTCTATGAATTACATACAGTACCAGTCATATATAGCTCTGTCTATGAATTACATATAATAACAGTCATACCTAGTTCTGTCTATGAATTACATACAGTACCAGTCATACATACTGTAGTTTTGTCTATGTTTTACATACAGTACTAGTCATACATAGCTCTGTCTATGAATTACATACAGTATCAGTCAGACATACTGTAGTTCTGTCTATCAATTACATACAGTACCAGTCATACCTAGTTCTGTCTATGAATTACATACAGTACCAGTCATACATACTGTAGCTCTGTCTATGAATTACATACAGTACTAGTCATACATAGCTCTGTCTATGAATTACATACAGTATCAGTCAGACATACTGTAGTTCTGTCTATGAATTACATACAGTACCAGACAGACATACTGTAGTTCTGTCTATGAATTACATACAGTACCAGTCATATATAGCTCTGTCTATGAATTACATATAATAACAGTCATACCTAGTTCTGTCTATGAATTACATACAGTACAGTCATACATAGCTCTGTCTATGAATTACATACAGTATCAGTCAGACATACTGTAGTTCTGTCTATGAATTACATACAGTACCAGTCATACCTAGTTCTGTCTATGAATTACATACAGTACCAGTCATACATACTGTAGCTCTGTCTATGAATTACATACAGTACCAGTCAGACATACTGTAGTTCTGTCTATGAATTACATACAGTACCAGTCATATATAGTTCTGTCTATGAATTACATATAGTACCAGTCATACCTAGTTCTGTCTATGAATTACATACAGTACCAGTCATACATACTGTAGTTCTGTCTATGAATTACATACAGTACCAGTCATACCTAGTTCTGTCTATGAATTACATACAGTACCAGTCATACATACTGTAGCTCTGTCTATGAATTACATACAGTACCAGTCAGACATACTGTAGTTCTGTCTATGAATTACATACAGTACCAGTACATACATAGTTATGTCTATGAATTACATACAGTACCAGTCATACATACATAGTTATGTCTATGAATTACATACAGTACCAGTCATACATACTGTAGCTTTGTCTATGAATTACATACAGTACCAGTCATATATAGTTCTGTCTATGAATTACATACAGAACCAGTCATATATAGTTCTGTCTATGAATTATATACAGTACCAGTCATACTGTCACACCCTGACCATAGTTTGCTTTGTATGTTTCTATGTTTTGTTTGGTCAGGGTGTGATCTAGTGGGCACTCTATGTTGTGTGTCTAGTTTGTCTGTTTCTGTGTTTGGCCTGATTTGGTTCTCAATCAGAGGCAGGTGTTAGTCATTGTCTCTGATTGGGAACCATATTTAGGTAGCCTGTTTGGTGTTGGGGTTTGTGGGTGATTGTTCCTGTCTCTGTTTGCACCAGATAGGATGTTTAGGTTTTTCATGGTTATTGTTGTTGTATACTGTTTGTGTTTTCATCTTTATTAAAGATGTATACAAATAACCACGCTGCATTTTGGTCCAATCCCTGCTACACCTCCTCTTCAGAGGAAGAGGAGAAAGAAAACCGCTACACATACATAGCTCTGTCTATCAATTACATACAGTACCAGTCATACATAGTTCTGTCTATCAATTACATACAGTACCAGTCATACATAGTTCTGTCTATCAATTACATACAGTACCAGTCATACATAGCTCTGTCTATCAATTACATACAGTACCAGTCATACATAGTTCTGTCTATCAATTACATACAGTACCAGTCATACACATGTCTATCAATTACATACAGTACCAGTCATACATAGTTCTGTCTATGAATTACATACAGTACCAGTCATACATAGTTCTGTCTATGAATTACATACAGTACCAGTCATACATAGTTCTGTCTATGAATTACATACAGTACCAGTCATACATAGTTCTGTCTATCAATTACATACAGTACCAGTCATACACATGTCTATCAATTACATACAGTACCAGTCATACATAGTTCTGTCTATCAATTACATACAGTACCAGTCATACACATGTCTATCAATTACATACAGTACCAGTCATACACATGTCTATCAATTACATACAGTACCAGTCATACATAGGTCTGTCTATCAATTACATACAGTACCAGTCATACATAGTTCTGTCTATCAATTACATACAGTACCAGTCATACACATGTCTATCAATTACATACAGTACCAGTCATACATAGTTCTGTCTATCAATTACATACAGTACCAGTCATACATAGTTCTGTCTATCAATTACATACAGTACCAGTCATACACATGTCTATCAATTACATACAGTACCAGTCATACATAGTTCTGTCTATCAATTACATACAGTACCAGTCATACATAGTTCTGTCTATCAATTACATACAGTACCAGTCATACATAGTTCTGTCTATCAATTACATACAGTACCAGTCATACATAGCTCTGTCTATCAATTACATACAGTACCAGTCATACACATGTCTATCAATTACATACAGTACCAGTCATACATAGTTCTGTCTATCAATTACATACAGTACCAGTCATACATAGTTCTGTCTATCAATTACATACAGTACCAGTCATACATAGTTCTGTCTATCAATTACATACAGTACCAGTCATACATAGCTCTGTCTATCAATTACATACAGTACCAGTCATACATACATAGTTATGTCTATGAATTACATACAGTACCAGTCATACATACTGTAGCTTTGTCTATGAATTACATACAGTACCAGTCATATATAGTTCTGTCTATGAATTACATACAGAACCAGTCATATATAGTTCTGTCTATGAATTATATACAGTACCAGTCATACTGTCACACCCTGACCATAGTTTGCTTTGTATGTTTCTATGTTTTGTTTGGTCAGGGTGTGATCAGTGGGCACTCTATGTTGTGTGTCTAGTTTGTCTGTTTCTGTGTTTGGCCTGATTTGGTTCTCAATCAGAGGCAGGTGTTAGTCATTGTCTCTGATTGGGAACCTATTTAGGTAGCCTGTTTGGTGTTGGGGTTTGTGGGTGATTGTTCCTGTCTCTGTTTGCACCAGATAGGATGTTTAGGTTTTTCATGGTTATTGTTGTTGTATACTGTTTGTGTTTTCATCTTTATTAAAGATGTATACAAATAACCACGCTGCATTTTGGTCCGATCCCTGCTACACCTCCTCTTCAGAGGAAGAGGAGAAAGAAAACCAGTCACATACATAGCTCTGTCTATCAATTACATACAGTACCAGTCATACATAGTTCTGTCTATCAATTACATACAGTACCAGTCATACATAGTTCTGTCTATCAATTACATACAGTACCAGTCATACATAGCTCTGTCTATCAATTACATACAGTACCAGTCATACATAGTTCTGTCTATCAATTACATACAGTACCAGTCATACATAGTTCTGTCTATCAATTACATACAGTACCAGTCATACATAGTTCTGTCTATCAATTACATACAGTACCAGTCATACATAGTTCTGTCTATCAATTACATACAGTACCAGTCATACATAGCTCTGTCTATCAATTACATACAGTACCAGTCATACATAGTTCTGTCTATCAATTACATACAGTACCAGTCATACACATGTCTATCAATTACATACAGTACCAGTCATACATAGTTCTGTCTATGAATTACATACAGTACCAGTCATACATAGTTCTGTCTATGAATTACATACAGTACCAGTCATACATAGTTCTGTCTATCAATTACATACAGTACCAGTCATACATACTGTAGTTCTGTCTATGAATTACATACAGTACCAGTCATTCCTATTTCTGTCTATGAATTACATACAGTACCAGTCATACATACTGTAGTTCTGTCTATGAATTACATACAGTACTAGTCATACATAGCTCTGTCTATGAATTACATACAGTATCAGTCAGACATACTGTAGTTCTGTCTATGAATTACATACAGTACCAGTCATATATAGTTCTGTCTATGAATTACATACAGTTCCAGTCATATATAGTTCTGTCTATGAATTACATACAGTACCAGTCATACATACTGTAGTTCTGTCAATGAATTACATACAGTACCAGTCATACCTAGTTCTGTTTATGAATTACATACAGTACCAGTCATACATACATATCTCTGTCTATGAATTACATACGGTACCAGTCATACATAGCTCTGTCTATGAATTACATACAGTACCAGTCAGACATACTGTAGCTCTGTCTATGAATTACATACAGTACCAGTCAGACATACTGTAGTTCTGTCTATGAATTACATACAGTACCAGTCATATATAGCTCTGTCTATGAATTACATATAATAACAGTCATACCTAGTTCTGTCTATGAATTACATACAGTACCAGTCATACATACATAGCTCTGTCTATGAATTACATACGGTACCAGTCATACATAGCTCTGTCTATGAATTACATACTGTACCAGTCAGACATACTGTAGCTCTGTCTATGAATTACATACAGTACCAGTCAGACATACTGTAGTTCTGTCTATGAATTACATACAGTACCAGTCATATATAGCTCTGTCTATGAATTACATATAATAACAGTCATACCTAGTTCTGTCTATGAATTACATACAGTACCAGTCATACATACTGTAGCTCTGTCTATGAATTACATACAGTACTAGTCGTACATAGCTCTGTCTATGAATTACATACAGTATCAGTCAGACATACTGTAGTTCTGTCTATGAATTACATACAGTACCAGACAGACATACTGTAGTTCTGTCTATGAATTACATACAGTACCAGTCATACCTAGTTCTGTCTATGAATTACATACAGTACCAGTCATACATACTGTAGCTCTGTCTATGAATTACATACAGTACCAGTCAGACATACTGTAGTTCTGTCTATGAATTACATACAGTACCAGTCATATATAGTTCTGTCTATGAATTACATATAGTACCAGTCATACCTAGTTCTGTCTATGAATTACATACAGTACCAGTCATACATACTGTAGTTCTGTCTATGAATTACATACAGTACCAGTCATACCTAGTTCTGTCTATGAATTACATACAGTACCAGTCATACATACTGTAGCTCTGTCTATGAATTACATACAGTACCAGTCAGACATACTGTAGTTCTGTCTATGAATTACATACAGTACCAGTCATACATACATAGTTATGTCTATGAATTACATACAGTACCAGTCATACATACATAGTTATGTCTATGAATTACATACAGTACCAGTCATACATACTGTAGCTTTGTCTATGAATTACATACAGTACCAGTCATATATAGTTCTGTCTATGAATTACATACAGAACCAGTCATATATAGTTCTGTCTATGAATTATATACAGTACCAGTCATACTGTCACACCCTGACCATAGTTTGCTTTGTATGTTTCTATGTTTTGTTTGGTCAGGGTGTGATCTGAGTGGGCACTCTATGTTGTGTGTCTAGTTTGTCTGTTTCTGTGTTTGGCCTGATTTGGTTCTCAATCAGAGGCAGGTGTTAGTCATTGTCTCTGATTGGGAACCATATTTAGGTAGCCTGTTTGGTGTTGGGGTTTGTGGGTGATTGTTCCTGTCTCTGTTTGCACCAGATAGGATGTTTAGGTTTTTCATGGTTATTGTTGTTGTATACTGTTTGTGTTTTCATCTTTATTAAAGATGTATACAAATAACCACGCTGCATTTTGGTCCAATCCCTGCTACACCTCCTCTTCAGAGGAAGAGGAGAAAGAAAACCGCTACACATACATAGCTCTGTCTATCAATTACATACAGTACCAGTCATACATAGTTCTGTCTATCAATTACATACAGTACCAGTCATACATAGTTCTGTCTATCAATTACATACAGTACCAGTCATACATAGCTCTGTCTATCAATTACATACAGTACCAGTCATACATAGTTCTGTCTATCAATTACATACAGTACCAGTCATACACATGTCTATCAATTACATACAGTACCAGTCATACATAGTTCTGTCTATGAATTACATACAGTACCAGTCATACATAGTTCTGTCTATCAATTACATACAGTACCAGTCATACATAGTTCTGTCTATCAATTACATACAGTACCAGTCATACACATGTCTATCAATTACATACAGTACCAGTCATACACATGTCTATCAATTACATACAGTACCAGTCATACATAGTTCTGTCTATCAATTACATACAGTACCAGTCATACACATGTCTATCAATTACATACAGTACCAGTCATACACATGTCTATCAATTACATACAGTACCAGTCATACATAGGTCTGTCTATCAATTACATACAGTACCAGTCATACATAGTTCTGTCTATCAATTACATACAGTACCAGTCATACACATGTCTATCAATTACATACAGTACCAGTCATACATAGTTCTGTCTATCAATTACATACAGTACCAGTCATACATAGTTCTGTCTATCAATTACATACAGTACCAGTCATACACATGTCTATCAATTACATACAGTACCAGTCATACATAGTTCTGTCTATCAATTACATACAGTACCAGTCATACATAGTTCTGTCTATCAATTACATACAGTACCAGTCATACATAGTTCTGTCTATCAATTACATACAGTACCAGTCATACATAGCTCTGTCTATCAATTACATACAGTACCAGTCATACACATGTCTATCAATTACATACAGTACCAGTCATACATAGTTCTGTCTATCAATTACATACAGTACCAGTCATACATAGTTCTGTCTATCAATTACATACAGTACCAGTCATACATAGCTCTGTCTATCAATTACATACAGTACCAGTCATACCTAGTTCTGTCTATCAATTACATACAGTACCAGTCATACATAGCTCTGTCTATCAATTACATACAGTACCAGTCATACCTAGTTCTGTCTATCAATTACATACAGTACCAGTCATACACATGTCTATCAATTACATACAGTACCAGTCATACATAGTTCTGTCTATCAATTACATACAGTACCAGTCATACACATGTCTATCAATTACATACAGTACCAGTCATACATAGTTCTGTCTATCAATTACATACAGTACCAGTCATACATAGTTCTGTCTATCAATTACATACAGTACCAGTCATACATAGCTCTGTCTATCAATTACATACAGTACCAGTCATACATAGTTCTGTCTATCAATTACATACAGTACCAGTCATACATAGTTCTGTCTATCAATTACATACAGTACCAGTCATACATAGTTCTGTCTATCAATTACATACAGTACCAGTCATACATAGTTCTGTCTATCAATTACATACAGTACCAGTCATACATAGTTCTGTCTATCAATTACATACAGTACCAGTCATACATAGTTCTGTCTATCAATTACATACAGTACCAGTCATACATAGTTCTGTCTATCAATTACATACAGTACCAGTCATACATAGTTCTGTCTATCAATTACATACAGTACCAGTCATACATAGCTCTGTCTATCAATTACATACAGTACCAGTCATACATAGCTCTGTCTATCAATTACATACAGTACCAGTCATACATAGCTCTGTCTATCAATTACATACAGTACCAGTCATACCTAGTTCTGTCAATGAATTACATACAGTACCAGTCATACATAGTTCTGTCTATCAATTACATACAGTACCAGTCATACATAGTTCTGTCTATCAATTACATACAGTACCAGTCATACATAGCTCTGTCTATCAATTACATACAGTACCAGTCATACATAGTTCTGTCTATCAATTACATACAGTACCAGTCATACATAGTTCTGTCTATCAATTACATACAGTACCAGTCATACATAGCTCTGTCTATCAATTACATACAGTACCAGTCATACCTAGTTCTGTCAATGAATTACATACAGTACCAGTCATACATAGTTCTGTCTATCAATTACATACAGTACCAGTCATACATAGTTCTGTCTATCAATTACATACAGTACCAGTCATACATAGCTCTGTCTATCAATTACATACAGTACCAGTCATACATAGTTCTGTCTATCAATTACATACAGTACCAGTCATACACATGTCTATCAATTACATACAGTACCAGTCATACATAGTTCTGTCTATCAATTACATACAGTACCAGTCATACACATGTCTATCAATTACATACAGTACCAGTCATACATAGTTCTGTCTATCAATTACATACAGTACCAGTCATACATAGTTCTGTCTATCAATTACATACAGTACCAGTCATACATAGCTCTGTCTATCAATTACATACAGTACCAGTCATACACATGTCAATCAATTACATAGAGTACCAGTCATACACATGTCTATCAATTACATACAGTACCAGTCATACATAGTTCTGTCTATCAATTACATACAGTACCAGTCATACATAGTTCTGTCTATCAATTACATACAGTACCAGTCATACATAGTTCTGTCTATCAATTACATACAGTACCAGTCATATATAGTTCTGTCTATCAATTACATACAGTGCCAGTCATACATAGTTCTGTCTATCAATTACATACAGTACCAGTCATACATAGCTCTGTCTATCAATTACATACAGTACCAGTCATACATAGCTCTGTCTATCAATTACATACAGTACCAGTCATACCTAGTTCTGTCAATGAATTACATACAGTACCAGTCATACATAGTTCTGTCTATCAATTACATACAGTACCAGTCATACATAGTTCTGTCTATCAATTACATACAGTACCAGTCATACCTAGTTCTGTCTATCAATTACATACAGTACCAGTCATACCTAGTTCTGTCTATCAATTACATACAGTACCAGTCATACATAGCTCTGTCTATCAATTACATACAGTACCAGTCATACATAGCTCTGTCTATCAATTACATACAGTACCAGTCATACATAGTTCTGTCTATCAATTACATACAGTACCAGTCATACATAGCTCTGTCTATCAATTACATACAGTACCAGTCATACATAGTTCTGTCTATCAATTACATACAGTACCAGTCATACATAGTTCTGTCTATCAATTACATACAGTACCAGTCATACATAGTTCTGTCTATCAATTACATACAGTACCAGTCATACATAGTTCTGTCTATCAATTACATACAGTACCAGTCATACATAGTTCTGTCTATCAATTACATACAGTACCAGTCATACCTAGTTCTGTCTATCAATTACATACAGTACCAGTCATACCTAGTTCTGTCTATCAATTACATACAGTACCAGTCATACATAGCTCTGTCTATCAATTACATACAGTACCAGTCATACATAGCTCTGTCTATCAATTACATACAGTACCAGTCATACATAGTTCTGTCTATCAATTACATACAGTACCAGTCATACATAGTTCTGTCTATCAATTACATACAGTACCAGTCATACATAGCTCTGTCTATCAATTACATACAGTACCAGTCATACATAGTTCTGTCTATCAATTACATACAGTACCAGTCATACACATGTCTATCAATTACATACAGTACCAGTCATACATAGTTCTGTCTATCAATTACATACAGTACCAGTCATACACATGTCTATCAATTACATACAGTACCAGTCATACATAGTTCTGTCTATCAATTACATACAGTACCAGTCATACATAGTTCTGTCTATCAATTACATACAGTACCAGTCATACATAGCTCTGTCTATCAATTACATACAGTACCAGTCATACACATGTCAATCAATTACATAGAGTACCAGTCATACACATGTCTATCAATTACATACAGTACCAGTCATACATAGTTCTGTCTATCAATTACATACAGTACCAGTCATACACATGTCTATCAATTACATACAGTACCAGTCATACACATGTCTATCAATTACATACAGTACCAGTCATACATAGGTCTGTCTATCAATTACATACAGTACCAGTCATACAGTCATACAGTAGTTCTGTCTATCAATTACATACAGTACCAGTCATACATAGTTCTGTCTATCAATTACATACAGTACCAGTCATACATAGTTCTGTCTATCAATTACATACAGTACCAGTCATACCAGTTCTGTCTATCAATTACATACAGTACCAGTCATACATAGTTCTGTCTATCAATTACATACAGTACCAGTCATACATAGTTCTGTCTATCAATTACATACAGTACCAGTCATACCATAGTTCTGTCTATCAATTACATACAGTACCAGTCATACATAGTTCTGTCTATCAATTACATACAGTACCAGTCATACATAGCTCTGTCTATCAATTACATACAGTACCAGTCATACACATGTCTATCAATTACATACAGTACCAGTCATACATAGTTCTGTCTATCAATTACATACAGTACCAGTCATACATAGTTCTGTCTATCAATTACATACAGTACCAGTCATACATAGCTCTGTCTATCAATTACATACAGTACCAGTCATACCTAGTTCTGTCTATCAATTACATACAGTACCAGTCATACATAGCTCTGTCTATCAATTACATACAGTACCAGTCATACCTAGTTCTGTCTATCAATTACATACAGTACCAGTCATACACATGTCTATCAATTACATACAGTACCAGTCATACATAGTTCTGTCTATCAATTACATACAGTACCAGTCATACACATGTCTATCAATTACATACAGTACCAGTCATACATAGTTCTGTCTATCAATTACATACAGTACCAGTCATACATAGTTCTGTCTATCAATTACATACAGTACCAGTCATACATAGCTCTGTCTATCAATTACATACAGTACCAGTCATACATAGTTCTGTCTATCAATTACATACAGTACCAGTCATACATAGTTCTGTCTATCAATTACATACAGTACCAGTCATACATAGTTCTGTCTATCAATTACATACAGTACCAGTCATACATAGTTCTGTCTATCAATTACATACAGTACCAGTCATACATAGTTCTGTCTATCAATTACATACAGTACCAGTCATACATAGTTCTGTCTATCAATTACATACAGTACCAGTCATACATAGTTCTGTCTATCAATTACATACAGTACCAGTCATACATAGTTCTGTCTATCAATTACATACAGTACCAGTCATACATAGCTCTGTCTATCAATTACATACAGTACCAGTCATACATAGCTCTGTCTATCAATTACATACAGTACCAGTCATACATAGCTCTGTCTATCAATTACATACAGTACCAGTCATACCTAGTTCTGTCAATGAATTACATACAGTACCAGTCATACATAGTTCTGTCTATCAATTACATACAGTACCAGTCATACATAGTTCTGTCTATCAATTACATACAGTACCAGTCATACATAGCTCTGTCTATCAATTACATACAGTACCAGTCATACATAGTTCTGTCTATCAATTACATACAGTACCAGTCATACATAGTTCTGTCTATCAATTACATACAGTACCAGTCATACATAGCTCTGTCTATCAATTACATACAGTACCAGTCATACCTAGTTCTGTCAATGAATTACATACAGTACCAGTCATACATAGTTCTGTCTATCAATTACATACAGTACCAGTCATACATAGTTCTGTCTATCAATTACATACAGTACCAGTCATACATAGCTCTGTCTATCAATTACATACAGTACCAGTCATACATAGTTCTGTCTATCATTACATACAGTACCAGTCATCATGTCTATCAATTACATACAGTACCAGTCATACATAGTTCTGTCTATCAATTACATACAGTACCAGTCATACATACTGTCTATCAATTACATACAGTACCAGTCATACATAGTTCTGTCTATCAATTACATACAGTACCAGTCATACATAGTTCTGTCTATCAATTACATACAGTACCAGTCATACATAGCTCTGTCTATCAATTACATACAGTACCAGTCATACACATGTCAATCAATTACATAGAGTACCAGTCATACACATGTCTATCAATTACATACAGTACCAGTCATACATAGTTCTGTCTATCAATTACATACAGTACCAGTCATACATAGTTCTGTCTATCAATTACATACAGTACCAGTCATACATAGTTCTGTCTATCAATTACATACAGTACCAGTCATACATAGTTCTGTCTATCAATTACATACAGTACCAGTCATACATAGCTCTGTCTATCAATTACATACAGTACCAGTCATACATAGCTCTGTCTATCAATTACATACAGTACCAGTCATACATAGCTCTGTCTATCAATTACATACAGTACCAGTCATACCTAGTTCTGTCTATGAATTACATACAGTACCAGTCATACATAGTTCTGTCTATCAATTACATACAGTACCAGTCATACATAGTTCTGTCTATCAATTACATACAGTACCAGTCATACCTAGTTCTGTCTATCAATTACATACAGTACCAGTCATACCTAGTTCTGTCTATCAATTACATACAGTACCAGTCATACATAGCTCTGTCTATCAATTACATACAGTACCAGTCATACATAGCTCTGTCTATCAATTACATACAGTACCAGTCATACATAGTTCTGTCTATCAATTACATACAGTACCAGTCATACATAGCTCTGTCTATCAATTACATACAGTACCAGTCATACATAGTTCTGTCTATCAATTACATACAGTACCAGTCATACATAGTTCTGTCTATCAATTACATACAGTACCAGTCATACATAGTTCTGTCTATCAATTACATACAGTACCAGTCATACATAGTTCTGTCTATCAATTACATACAGTACCAGTCATACATAGTTCTGTCTATCAATTACATACAGTACCAGTCATACCTAGTTCTGTCTATCAATTACATACAGTACCAGTCATACCTAGTTCTGTCTATCAATTACATACAGTACCAGTCATACATAGCTCTGTCTATCAATTACATACAGTACCAGTCATACATAGTTCTGTCTATGAATTACATACAGTACCAGTCATACATAGTTCTGTCTATGAATTACATACAGTACCAGTCATACATAGTTCTGTCTATGAATTACATACAGTACCAGTCATACATAGTTCTGTCTATCAATTACATACAGTACCAGTCATACATAGTTCTGTCTATCAATTACATACAGTACCAGTCATACACATGTCTATCAATTACATACAGTACCAGTCATACATAGTTCTGTCTATCAATTACATACAGTACCAGTCATCATGTCTATCAATTACATACAGTACCAGTCATACATAGTTCTGTCTATCAATTACATACAGTACCAGTCATACATAGTTCTGTCTATCAATTACATACAGTACCAGTCATACATAGCTCTGTCTATCAATTACATACAGTACCAGTCATACACATGTCAATCAATTCATAGAGTACCAGTCATACACATGTCTATCAATTACATACAGTACCAGTCATACATAGTTCTGTCTATCAATTACATACAGTACCAGTCATACCTAGTTCTGTCTATCAATTACATACAGTACCAGTCATACCTAGTTCTGTCTATCAATTACATACAGTACCAGTCATACATAGCTCTGTCTATCAATTACATACAGTACCAGTCATACATAGCTCTGTCTATCAATTACATACAGTACCAGTCATACATAGTTCTGTCTATCAATTACATACAGTACCAGTCATACACATGTCTATCAATTACATACAGTACCAGTCATACATAGTTCTGTCTATCAATTACATACAGTACCAGTCATACATAGTTCTGTCTATCAATTACATACAGTACCAGTCATACATAGTTCTGTCTATCAATTACATACAGTACCAGTCATACATAGTTCTGTCTATCAATTACATACAGTACCAGTCATACATAGTTCTGTCTATCAATTACATACAGTACCAGTCATACCTAGTTCTGTCTATCAATTACATACAGTACCAGTCATACCTAGTTCTGTCTATCAATTACATACAGTACCAGTCATACATAGCTCTGTCTATCAATTACATACAGTACCAGTCATACATAGCTCTGTCTATCAATTACATACAGTACCAGTCATACATAGTTCTGTCTATCAATTACATACAGTACCAGTCATACATAGTTCTGTCTATCAATTACATACAGTACCAGTCATACATAGCTCTGTCTATCAATTACATACAGTACCAGTCATATATAGTTCTGTCTATCAATTACATACAGTACCAGTCATACATAGTTCTGTCTATCAATTACATACAGTACCAGTCATACATAGCTCTGTCTATCAATTACATACAGTACCAGTCATATATAGTTCTGTCTATCAATTACATACAGTGCCAGTCATACATAGTTCTGTCTATCAATTACATACAGTACCAGTCATACATAGCTCTGTCTATCAATTACATACAGTACCAGTCATACATAGCTCTGTCTATCAATTACATACAGTACCAGTCATACCTAGTTCTGTCTATCAATTACATACAGTACCAGTCATACATAGTTCTGTCTATCAATTACATACAGTACCAGTCATACCTAGTTCTGTCTATCAATTACATACAGTACCAGTCATACATAGTTCTGTCTATCAATTACATACAGTACCAGTCATACATAGTTCTGTCTATCAATTACATACAGTACCAGTCATACATAGTTCTGTCTATCAATTACATACAGTACCAGTCATACCTAGTTCTGTCTATCAATTACATACAGTACCAGTCATACATAGTTCTGTCTATCAATTACATACAGTACCAGTCATACCTAGTTCTGTCTATCAATTACATACAGTACCAGTCATACATAGTTCTGTCTATCAATTACATACAGTACCAGTCATACCTAGTTCTGTCTATCAATTACATACAGTACCAGTCATACATAGTTCTGTCTATCAATTACATACAGTACCAGTCATACATAGTTCTGTCTATCAATTACATACAGTACCAGTCATACATAGCTCTGTCTATCAATTACATACAGTACCAGTCATACATAGTTCTGTCTATCAATTACATACAGTACCAGTCATACATAGCTCTGTCTATCAATTACATACAGTACCAGTCATACCTAGTTCTGTCTATCAATTACATACAGTACCAGTCATACATAGCTCTGTCTATCAATTACATACAGTACCAGTCATACCTAGTTCTGTCTAACAATTACATACAGTACCAGTCATACCTAGTTCTGTCTATCAATTACATACAGTACCAGTCATACATAGCTCTGTCTATCAATTACATACAGTACCAGTCATACCTAGTTCTGTCTATCAATTACATACAGTACCAGTCATACCTAGTTCTGTCTATCAATTACATACAGTACCAGTCATACATAGCTCTGTCTATCAATTACATACAGTACCAGTCATACATAGCTCTGTCTATCAATTACATACAGTACCAGTCATACATAGCTCTGTCTATCAATTACATACAGTACCAGTCATACACATGTCTATCAATTACATACAGTACCAGTCATACATAGTTCTGTCTATCAATTACATACAGTACCAGTCATACCTAGTTCTGTCTATCAATTACATACAGTACCAGTCATACACATGTCTATCAATTACATACAGTACCAGTCATACATAGCTCTGTCTATCAATTACATACAGTACCAGTCATACCTAGTTCTGTCTATCAATTACATACAGTACCAGTCATACATAGTTCTGTCTATCAATTACATACAGTACCAGTCATACCTAGTTCTGTCTATCAATTACATACAGTACCAGTCATACATAGTTCTGTCTATCAATTACATACAGTACCAGTCATACATAGTTCTGTCTATCAATTACATACAGTACCAGTCATACATAGTTCTGTCTATCAATTACATACAGTACCAGTCATACCTAGTTCTGTCTATCAATTACATACAGTACCAGTCATACATAGTTCTGTCTATCAATTACATACAGTACCAGTCATACATAGTTCTGTCTATCAATTACATACAGTACCAGTCATACATAGTTCTGTCTATCAATTACATACAGTACCAGTCATACCTAGTTCTGTCTATCAATTACATACAGTACCAGTCATACATAGTTCTGTCTATCAATTACATACAGTACCAGTCATACATAGTTCTGTCTATCAATTACATACAGTACCAGTCATACATAGCTCTGTCTATCAATTACATACAGTACCAGTCATACATAGTTCTGTCTATCAATTACATACAGTACCAGTCATACATAGCTCTGTCTATCAATTACATACAGTACCAGTCATACATAGTTCTGTCTATCAATTACATACAGTACCAGTCATACATAGCTCTGTCTATCAATTACATACAGTACCAGTCATACATAGTTCTGTCTATCAATTACATACAGTACCAGTCATACATAGTTCTGTCTATCAATTACATACAGTACCAGTCATACATAGCTCTGTCTATCAATTACATACAGTACCAGTCATACCTAGTTCTGTCTATCAATTACATACAGTACCAGTCATACCTAGTTCTGTCTATCAATTACATACAGTACCAGTCATACATAGCTCTGTCTATCAATTACATACAGTACCAGTCATACATAGCTCTGTCTATCAATTACATACAGTACCAGTCATACATAGCTCTGTCTATCAATTACATACAGTACCAGTCATACACATGTCTATCAATTACATACAGTACCAGTCATACACATGTCTATCAATTACATACAGTACCAGTCATACCTAGTTCTGTCTATCAATTACATACAGTACCAGTCATACACATGTCTATCAATTACATACAGTACCAGTCATGCATAGCTCTGTCTATCAATTACATACAGTACCAGTCATACATAGTTCTGTCTATCAATTACATACAGTACCAGTCATACATAGCTCTGTCTATCAATTACATACAGTACCAGTCATACCTAGTTCTGTCTATCAATTACATACAGTACCAGTCATACATAGTTCTGTCTATCAATTACATACAGTACCAGTCATACCTAGTTCTGTCTATCAATTACATACAGTACCAGTCATACACATGTCTATCAATTACATACAGTACCAGTCATACATAGCTCTGTCTATCAATTACATACAGTACCAGTCATACCTAGTTCTGTCTATCAATTACATACAGTACCCGTCATACACATGTCTATCAATTACATACAGTACCAGTCATACATAGCTCTGTCTATCAATTACATACAGTACCAGTCATACATAGTTCTGTCTATCAATTACATACAGTACCAGTCATACATAGCTTTGTCTATCAATTACATACAGTACCAGTCATACATAGCTCTGTCTATCAATTACATACAGTACCAGTCATACCTAGTTCTGTCTATCAATTACATACAGTACCAGTCATACCTAGTTCTGTCTATCAATTACATACAGTACCAGTCATACATAGCTCTGTCTATCAATTACATACAGTACCAGTCATACATAGCTCTGTCTATCAATTACATACAGTACCAGTCATACATAGCTCTGTCTATCAATTACATACAGTACCAGTCATACATAGTTCTGTCTATCAATTACATACAGTACCAGTCATACCTAGTTCTGTCAATGAATTACATACAGTACCAGTCATACATAGTTCTGTCAATGAATTACATACAGTACCAGTCATGCCTAGTTCTGTCAATGAATTACATACAGTACCAGTCATACATAGTTCTGTCTATCAATTACATACAGTACCAGTCATACCTAGTTCTGTCTATCAATTACATACAGTACCAGTCATACATAGTTCTGTCTATCAATTACATACAGTACCAGTCATACCTAGTTCTGTCTATCAATTACATACAGTACCAGTCATACATAGTTCTGTCAATGAATTACATACAGTACCAGTCATGCCTAGTTCTGTCAATGAATTACATACAGTACCAGTCATACATAGTTCTGTCTATCAATTACATACAGTACCAGTCATACACATGTCTATCAATTACATACAGTACCAGTCATACATAGTTCTGTCTATCAATTACATACAGTACCAGTCATACACATGTCTATCAATTACATACAGTACCAGTCATACCTAGTTCTGTCAATGAATTACATACAGTACCAGTCATACCTAGTTCTGTCAATGAATTACATACAGTACCAGTCATACCTAGTTCTGTCAATGAATTACATACAGTACCAGTCATACATAGCTCTGTCTATCAATTACATACAGTACCAGTCATACCTAGTTCTGTCAATGAATTACATACAGTACCAGTCATACCTAGTTCTGTCTATGAATTACATACAGTACCAGTCATACCTAGTTCTGTCTATGAATTACATACAGTACCAGTCATACCTAGTTCTGTCAATGAATTACATACAGTACCAGTCATACCTAGTTCTGTCTATCAATTACATACAGTACCAGTCATACCTAGTTCTGTCAATGAATTACATACAGTACCAGTCATACCTAGTTCTGTCTATGAATTACATACAGTACCAGTCATACATAGTTCTGTCTATCAATTACATACAGTACCAGTCATACATAGCTCTGTCTATCAATTACATACAGTACCAGTCATACATAGTTCTGTCTATCAATTACATACAGTACCAGTCATACACATGTCTATCAATTACATACAGTACCAGTCATACATAGTTCTGTCTATCAATTACATACAGTACCAGTCATACACATGTCTATCAATTACATACAGTACCAGTCATACATAGTTCTGTCTATCAATTACATACAGTACCAGTCATACATAGTTCTGTCTATCAATTACATACAGTACCAGTCATACATAGCTCTGTCTATCAATTACATACAGTACCAGTCATACATAGTTCTGTCTATCAATTACATACAGTACCAGTCATACATAGCTCTGTCTATCAATTACATACAGTACCAGTCATACATAGTTCTGTCTATCAATTACATACAGTACCAGTCATACACATGTCTATCAATTACATACAGTACCAGTCATACATAGTTCTGTCTATCAATTACATACTGTACCAGTCATACACATGTCTATCAATTACATACAGTACCAGTCATACATAGTTCTGTCTATCAATTACATACAGTACCAGTCATACATAGTTCTGTCTATCAATTACATACAGTACCAGTCATACATAGTTCTGTCTATGAATTACATACAGTACCAGTCATACATAGTTCTGTCTATGAATTACATACAGTACCAGTCATACCTAGTTCTGTTTATGAATTACATACAGTACCAGTCATACATAGCTCTGTCTATGAATTACATACAGTACCAGTCATACATAGTTCTGTCTATCAATTACATACAGTACCAGTCATACATAGCTCTGTCTATCAATTACATACAGTACCAGTCATACATAGTTCTGTCTATCAATTACATACAGTACCAGTCATACACATGTCTATCAATTACATACAGTACCAGTCATACATAGTTCTGTCTATCAATTACATACAGTACCAGTCATACACATGTCTATCAATTACATACAGTACCAGTCATACATAGTTCTGTCTATCAATTACATACAGTACCAGTCATACATAGTTCTGTCATACATACAGTACCAGTCATACATAGCTCTGTCTATCAATTACATACAGTACCAGTCATACATAGTTCTGTCTATCAATTACATACAGTACCAGTCATACATAGCTCTGTCTATCAATTACATACAGTACCAGTCATACATAGTTCTGTCTATCAATTACATACAGTACCAGTCATACACATGTCTATCAATTACATACAGTACCAGTCATACATAGTTCTGTCTATCAATTACATACTGTACCAGTCATACACATGTCTATCAATTACATACAGTACCAGTCATACATAGTTCTGTCTATCAATTACATACAGTACCAGTCATACATAGTTCTGTCTATCAATTACATACAGTACCAGTCATACATAGTTCTGTCTATGAATTACATACAGTACCAGTCATACATAGTTCTGTCTATGAATTACATACAGTACCAGTCATACCTAGTTCTGTTTATGAATTACATACAGTACCAGTCATACATAGCTCTGTCTATCAATTACATACAGTACCAGTCATACATAGTTCTGTCTATGAATTACATACAGTACCAGTCATACATAGTTCTGTTTATGAATTACATACAGTACCAGTCATACATACATAGCTCTGTCTATGAATTACATACAGTACCAGTCATACATCTATCAATTACATACAGTACCAGTCATACCAGTTCTGTCTATCAATTACATACAGTACCAGTCATCATACATAGTTCTGTCTATGAATTACATACAGTACCAGTCATACATAGTTCTGTCTATCAATTACATACAGTACCAGTCATACCTAGTTCTGTCTATCAATTACATACAGTACCAGTCATACATAGCTCTGTCTATCAATTACATACAGTACCAGTCATACCTAGTTCTGTCTATCAATTACATACAGTACCAGTCATACCTAGTTCTGTCTATCAATTACATACAGTACCAGTCATACATAGTTCTGTCTATCAATTACATACAGTACCAGTCATACATAGCTCTGTCTATCAATTACATACAGTACCAGTCATACATAGTTCTGTCTATCAATTACATACAGTACCAGTCATACATAGTTCATGTCTATCAATTACATACAGTACCAGTCATACCAGTCTATCAATTACATACAGTACCAGTCTAGTTCTGTCTATCAATTACATACAGTACCAGTCATACACATGTCTATCAATTACATACAGTACCAGTCATACATAGTTCTGTCTATCAATTACATACAGTACCAGTCATACATAGTTCTGTCTATCAATTACATACAGTACCAGTCATACATAGTTCTGTCTATCAATTACATACAGTACCAGTCATACATAGTTCTGTCTATCAATTACATACAGTACCAGTCATACATAGTTCTGTCTATCAATTACATACAGTACCAGTCATACATAGTTCTGTCTATCAATTACATACAGTACCAGTCATACCAGTCTATCAATTACATACAGTACCAGTCATACATAGCTCTGTCTATCAATTACATACAGTACCAGTCAGTTCTGTCTATCAATTACATACAGTTCTGTCTATCAATTACATACAGTACCAGTCATACATAGTGTCTATCAATTACATACAGTACCAGTCATACATAGTTCTGTCTATCAATTACATACAGTACCAGTCATACATAGTTCTGTCTATCAATTACATACAGTACCAGTCATACATAGCTCTGTCTATCAATTACATACAGTACCAGTCATACATAGTTCTGTCTATGAATTACATACAGTACCAGTATACCAGTCATACCTAGTTCTGTCTATGAATTACATACAGTACCAGTCATACATAGTTCTGTCTATCAATTAGCTCTGTCTATGAATTACATACAGTACCAGTCATACATAGTTCTGTCTATCAATTACATACAGTACCAGTCATACATAGTTCTGTCTATCAATTACATACAGTACCAGTCATACATAGTTCTGTCTATCAATTACATACAGTACCAGTCATACCTAGTTCTGTCAATGAATTACATACAGTACCAGTCATACTAGTTCTGTCTATGAATACATACAGTACCAGTACCTAGTTCTGTCATGAATTACATACAGTACCAGTCATACATAGTTCTGTCTATGAATTACATACAGTACCAGTCATACATAGTTCTGTCTATGAATTACATACAGTACCAGTCATACCTAGTTCTGTCTATGAATTACATACAGTACCAGTCATACATAGTACCAGTCATCTGTCTATGAATTACATACAGTACCAGTCATACATAGTTCTGTCTATGAATTACATACAGTACCAGTCATCTAGTTCTGTCTATGAATTACATACAGTACCAGTCATACATAGTTCTGTCTATCAATTACATAGTTCTGTCTATGAATTACATACAGTACCAGTCATACATAGTTCTGTCTATCAATTACATACCAGTACCAGTCTATCATTACATACAGTACCAGTCATACCTAGTTCTGTCTATGAATTACATACAGTACCAGTCATACAGTTCTGTCTATACAGCTCTGTACCAGTCAGTCATACATACATAGTTATGTCTAGTGAAGTCATCTGTCTATCATTACATACAGTACCAGTCATACATAGTTCTGTCTATCAATTACATACAGTACCAGCTCTGTCTATGAATTACATACAGTACCAGTCATACATAGTTCTGTCTATGAATTACATACAGTACCAGTCATACATACCTATAGTTCTGTCTACCAGTCATACATAGTTCTGTCTATGAATTACATACAGTACCAGTCATACATAGTTCTGTCTATACAGTACCATTACATACAGTACGTCATACATAGTTCTGTATGAATTACATACAGTACCAGTTCATACAGTACCAGTCATACATAGTTCTGTCTATGAATTACATACAGTACCAGTCATACATAGTTCTGTCATTACATACAGTACCAGTCATACATAGCTCTGTCTATGAATTACATACAGTACCAGTCATACATAGTTCTGTCTAGCTCTACAGTCAGTCATGACATACTGTAGCTTCTGTCTATGAATTACATACAGTACCAGTCATACATACTGTAGCTCTGTCTATGAATTACATACAGTACCAGTCATACATAGTTCTGTCTATGAATTACATACAGTACCAGTCATACATAGCTCTGTCTATGAATTACATACAGTACCAGTCATATATAGCTCTGTCTATGAATTACATACAGTACCAGTCATACATAGCTCTGTCTATGAATTACATACAGTACCAGTCATACATAGCTCTGTCTATGAATTACATACTGTACCAGTCATACATAGTACCAGTCTATGAATTACATTCATACATACTGTCTAGCTCTGTCTATGAATTACATACAGTGTCTAGTACCAGTCTGAATTACATACAGTACCAGTACCAGCTCTGTCTATGAATTACATACAGTACCAGTCATCTTTCTATGTAATTACATAGTTCTGTACAGTACCAGTCATATATAGCTCTTTCTATGAATTACATACTGTACCAGTCATACATAGCTCTTTCTATGAATTACATACAGTACCAGTCATACATAGCTCTGTCTATGAATTGGAGAGTGGTTACATTTCTGCAGCGTACATTTTTCTGAGAGTGGTTACGTCTCGGGCGGGCAGGTCACCAGGTGCACAGAGCCTGTTTCAGGTTACCAGACCCTCAGCTGTTTACCAATAAGAGTGGGGGGTGTCCAGTGTGTCGTTGTTTAAAAATATTATGTTCAATTGGTCTTTTTAAATAGTTCTATGTAGTTCCAATAACTGAATTTAGACAATAAATTTAATTGATGCTTTTCAGTGTCTGTGACCCCAGCAGAGTGTAAACCTCAGGCTCTGTACCAACTGAACCACACAGAAGACAGAACAATAAAAAATGAATAAGTGTTTTTCTATGATGTGCTATATAGTGTGTGTGCACGTGCCAGCATACGTGAGTGCGTTCGATTTGTGCGTTCATACCTGTCTGCATCTGTGTGTGTGTGAGAGAGAGAAAGACAATTCTTTGTACCTGAGCGACGGATCTCAGTCTTCACGCTCCTTGTTGCTCTGTTCCGGTTTTCTTCATTAACTTCTTTTAATTCAATCACCTGTTTGTTGACGTAGTCGGTCATCTTATCTAACCGTACCGAATATCAATAATTACCCCAATCAATCAATTAATCAACTAATTCAATCTGTCTGACGTTTTATTGTAGTATATATGATTTTAACTTTTACTTATAGTATTAACTTACTAATGATTACCTTTCTAACTGACTCCTAATGGTAATATCTACTGTATGATTACTTTTCTAACTGACTCCTAATGGTAATATCTACTGTATGATTCTAACTTCAGTGACTAGTAGTTGATTAGTTGCTCTGATATGCGTCTCCATTGGTGTCTCTGTTGTCTGTCTGTGGTGCACTGCAGTTGAAAGAATGTTTTAAGTATCCAATCACTTTCAAGCAGGACGTCATATTTCGCAATAACTATATGTGACATGGTTCATAAGGAAGTGACATTATGGCTCGCACTCTGTGACTCACATTCAATCAGGAAGTTGGTAGACCACAGAGATTGTTCCTTTATTTTTTAATCTGTGCCTTTGTTCTTCTTATTATAAAAGTTATTTATGATAATAACAACTGCTATTGAGTTATATATACCTAATTTGATTTGTGTGCGTGCATGATTCAGTGTGTGTGTGTGTGTGTGTGTGTGTGTGTGTGTGTGTGTGTGTGTGTGTGTGTGTGTGTGTGTGTGTGTGTGTGTGTGTGTGTGTGTGTGTGTGTGTGTGTGTGTTTCTCTCCAACATCTCATTCATAGAGCAATTCTACCAAAACATATAATCGGTCTTAAGATACAGTAAAGAGTTCCTTCAACAGCAGTACCTACAAAGAGCCTTTTTCACAGATCCAGTACTGTGGATTTGAACACTGATAGTCCTACCCTTCTCTGTAGCCTGGTGACCAGTAAGGTATCACCACACAGTTCTCCACTCCACCACCAAAAGGGCCTCCACTCCATTGGCCACTCTCTCAGAACCCAGAGTATGAACAACACAGTTAGACTGACCACTCTCTCAGAACCCAGAGTATGAACAACACAGTTAGACTGACCACTCTCTCAGAGCCTAGAGTATGAACAACACGGAGTTAGACTGACCACTCTCTCAGAACCTAGAGAATGAACAAACTGACAGACTGACCCTGTCACTAAACCGGTCTCTTTCTTTAGTCAGGGTAATGTAACGCTCCTCTAACTGGTTTTTGACAGTTTTCTCTTGATCTCTCATTATGCAGCTGGTCTCTCTACCTCAGTAACTGGTCTCTCTCCCTCTGTAACTGGTATTCTCTCCCTGTAGCTGGTCTCTCTCCATCTATAACTGGTCTCTCTCCCTCAGTAACTGGTCTCTCTCCCTCTGTAACTGGTCTCTCTACCTCTGTAACTGGTCTCTCTCCCTCTGTAACTGGTCTCTCTCCCTCTGTAACTGGTCTCTCTCCCTCTGTAACTGGTCTCTCTCACTCTGTAACTGGTCTCTCTCACTCTGTAACTGGTCTCTCTCCCTCTGTAACTGGTCTCTCTCCCTCTGTAGCTGGTCTCTCTCCCTCTGTAACTGGTCTCTCTCCCTCTGTAACTGGTCTCTCTCCCTCTGTAACTGGTCTCTCTCCCTCTGTAACTGGTCGCTCTCCCTCTGTAACTGGTCTCTCTCCCTCTATAACTGGTCTCTCTCCCTCTATAACTGGTCTCTCTCCCTCTGTAACTGGTCGCTCTCCCTCTGTAACTGGTTGCTCTCCCTCTGTAACTGGTCTCTCTCCCTCTGTAACTGGTCTCTCTCCCTCAGTAACTGGTCTCTCTCTTTCAGTAACTGGTCTCTCTCCCTCTGTAACCGGTCTCTCTCCCTCTGTAACTGGTCGCTCTCCCTCTGTAACTGGTCTCTCTCCCTCTATAACTGGTCTCTCTCCCTCTATAACTGGTCTCTCTCCCTCTGTAACTGGTCGCTCTCCCTCTGTAACTGGTTGCTCTCCCTCTGTAACTGGTCTCTCTCCCTCTGTAACTGGTATCTCTCCCTCTGTAACTGGTCTCTCTACCTCAGTAACTGGTCTCTCTACCTCAGTAACTGGTCTCTCTACCTCAGTAACTGGTCTCTCTCCCTCTGTAACTGGTATCTCTCCCTCTGTAACTGGTCTCTCTACCTCTGTAACTGGTTGCTCTCCCTCTGTAACTGGTTGCTCTCCCTCTGTAACTGGTCTCTCAGCTCAGTAACTGGTTTTGGATCATCCGGCACTGGTATCTGTCTGTACACAGGTCAATGATACCTCTACTGGTATCTGTCTGTACACAGGTCAATGATCTCCCTCTGGTATCTGTCTGTCAGGTCAATTATACCACTACTGGTATATTTGGATCAGGTCAATGATACCACTACTGGTATCTGTATGTACACAGGTCAATGATACCTCTGCTGGTATCTGTCTGTACACATGTCAATGATACCTCTACTGGTATCTGTCTGTACACAGGTCAATGATACCACTACTGGTATCTGTCTGTACACAGGTCAATGATACCACTACTGGTATCTGTATGTACACAGGTCAATGATACCTCTACTGGTATCTGTCTGTACACAGGTCAATGATACCTCTGCTGGTATCTGTATGTACACAGGTCAATGATACCTCTACTGGTATCTGTCTGTACACAGGTCAATGATACCTGTACTGGTCTCTGTCTGTACAGAGGTCAATGATACCTCTACTGGTATCTGTCTGTACACAGGTCAATGATACCTGTACTGGTCTCTGTCTGTACAGAGGTCAATGATACCACTACTGGTATCTGTCTGTACACAGGTCAATGATACCTGTACTGGTATCTGTCTGTACACAGGTCAATGATACCTCTACTGGTATCTGTCTGTACACAGGTCAATGATACCTCTACTGGTATCTGTTTGGTCTCTGTCTTGCTCCAGACCAGTGGTGTTGTAACAGACCTCTAAATGGTTTCTTTCTTCATTAGAACGGGCTAAAGAAAGAGAAGTTCCTGTTATGTGTTCCAAATGACACTATATTCCTTATATGGTGAGCTGATTTTGACCAAAGCCTTAAGTGCCCGTGTTAAAAGTAGTGTACTTTAAAGAGGATAGGATGATATTTGGGACACTGTGGTTGTGGTATTTTCATAATTTCTTTGTGTGTCAGCAATTTTAAAACACTGCTGGTCCCACAAGCTATGTAACGTCTGTAAGTCCGAATTGTGATCCTTGCTTTGTGAGAACAGAACTATAGTGTGATAATAAAATACATATCTATCCTATAGGCCAGGATTAAAGTAATGCACTATACATGGAATAGGGTCCCAAATGACGCCCTATATTCCCAAATGGCATGCTATCCCCTATATTAGTGCACTATGTTTGACCAGTGCACTAATGGAGTGTCATTTGGGACACAGACTCACACACAGAAAGCCAGTCTCAGGGAGATGTTGAGAGTTACTTGTCGAACACACAGCACTCCTAAACACACAGCAGCCTGCCTGTAGAGACTTAGTCTTCCCTCTGCAGAGGAACAGGCACACACACACACACACACACACACACACAAATACCACATTAAATCAAATCAAATCAATCAAATCAAATTTTATTTGTCACATACACATGGTTAGCAGATGTTAATGCGAGTGTAGCGAAATGCTTGTGCTTCTAGTTCCGACAATGCAGTAATAACGAACAAGTAATCTAACTAACAATTCCAAAAAACCACTGTCTTATACACAGTGTAAGGGGATAAAGAATATGTACATAAGGATATATGAATGAGTGATGGTACAGAGCAGCATAGGCAAGATACAGTAGATGATATCGAGTACAGTATATACATATGAGATGAGTATGTAAACCAAGTGGCATAGTTAAAGTGGCTAGTGATACATGTATTACATAAGGATGCAGTCGATGATATAGAGTACAGTATCCACGTATGCATATGAGATGAATAATGTAGGGTAAGTAACATTATATAAGGTAGCATTGTTTAAAGTGGCTAGTGATATATTTACATCATTTCCCATCAATTCCCATTATTAATTAAAGTGGCTGGAGTAGAGTCAGTGTCATTGACAGTGTGTTGGCAGTAGCCACTCAATGTTAGTGGTGGCTGTTTAACAGTCTGATGGCCTTGAGATAGAAGCTGTTTTTCTGTCTCTCGGTCCCAGCTTTTATGCACCTGTACTGACCTTGCCTTCTGGATGACAGCGGGGTGAACAGGCAGTGGCTCGGGTGGTTGATGTCCTTGATGATCTTTATGGCCTTCCTGTAGCATCGGGTGGTGTAGGTATCCTGGAGGGCAGGTAGTTTGCCCCCGGTGATGCGTTGAGCAGACCTCACTACCCTCTGGAGAGCCTTACGGTTGAGGGCGGTGCAGTTGCCATACCAGGCGGTGATACAGCCCGCCAGGATGCTCTCGATTGTGCATCTGTAGAAGTTTGTGAGTGCTTTTGGTGACAAGCCGAATTTCTTCAGCCTCCTGAGGTTGAAGAGGCGCTGCTGCGCCTTCCTCACGATGCTGTCTGTGTGAGTGGACCAATTCAGTTTGTCTGTGATGTGTATGCAGAGGAACTTAAAACTTGCTACCCTCTCTACTACTGTTCCATCGATGTGGATGGGGGGGTGTTCCCTCTGCTGTTTCCTGAAGTCCACAATCATCTCCTTAGTTTTGTTGACGTTGAGTGTGAGGTTATTTTCCTGACACCACATTCCGAGGGCCCTCACCCCCTCCCTGTAGGCCGTCTCGTCGTTGTTGGTAATCAAGCCTACCACTGTTGTGTCGTCCGCAAACTTGATGATTGAGTTGGAGGCGTGCGTGGCCACGCAGTCGTGGGTGAACAGGGAGTACAGGAGAGGGCTCAGAACGCACCCTTGTGGGGCCCCAGTGTTGAGGATCAGCGGGGAGGAGATGTTGTTGCCTACCCTCACCACCTGGGGCGGCCCGTCAGGAAGTCCAGTACCCAGTTGCACAGGGCGGGGTCGAGACCCAGGGTCTCGAGCTTGATGACGAGCTTGGAGGGTACTATGGTGTTGAATGCCGAGCTGTAGTCGATGAACAGCATTCTCACATAGGTATTCCTCTTGTCCAGATGGGTTAGGGCAGTGTGCAGTGTGGTTGAGATTGCATCGTCTGTGGACCTATTTGGGCGGTAAGCAAATTGGAGTGGGTCTAGGGTGTCAGGTAGGGTGGAGGTGATATGGTCCTTGACTAGTCTCTCAAAGCACTTCATGATGACGGAAGTGAGTGCTACGGGCGGTAGTCGTTTAGCTCAGTTACCTTAGCTTTCTTGGGAACAGGAACAATGGTGGCCCTCTTGAAGCATGTGGGAACAGCAGACTGGTATAGGGATTGATTGAATATGTCCGTAAACACACCGGCCAGCTGGTCTGCGCATGCTCTGAGGGCGCGGCTGGGGATGCCGTCTGGGCCTGCAGCCTTGCGAGGGTTAACACGTTTAAATGTCTTACTCACTTCGGCTGCAGTGAAGGAGAGACTGCATGTTTTCGTTGCAGGCCGTGTCAGTGGCACTGTATTGTCCTCAAAGCGGGCAAAAAGTTATTTAGTCTGCCTGGGAGCAAGACATCCTGGTCCATGACTGGGCTGGGTTTCTTCCTGTAGTCCGTGATTGACTGTAGACCCTGCCACATGCCTCTTGTGTCTGAGCCGTTGAATTGAGATTCTACTTTGTCTCTGTACTGGCGCTTAGCTTGTTTGATAGCCTTGCGGAGGGAATAGCTGCACTGTTTGTATTCAGTCATGATACCAGACACCTTGCCCTGATTAAAAGCAGTGGTTCGCACCTTCAGTTTCACACGAATGCTGCCATCAATCCACGGTTTCTGGTTAGGGAATGTTTTAATCGTTGCTATGGGAACGACATCTTCAACGCACGTTCTAATGAACTCGCACACCGAATCAGCGTATTCGTCAATGTTGTTGTCTGACGCAATACGAAACATCTCCCAGTCCACGTGATGGAAGCAGTCTTGGAGTGTGGAGTCAGCTTGGTCGGACCAGCGTTGGACAGACCTCAGCGTGGGAGCCTCTTGTTTTAGTTTCTGTCTGTAGGCAGGGATCAACAAAATGGAGTCGTGGTCAGCTTTTCCGAAAGGGGGCGGGGCAGGGCCTTATATGCGTCGCGGAAGTTAGAGTAACAATGATCCAGGGTCTTTCCACCCCTGGTTGCGCAATCGATATGCTGATAAAATTTAGGGAGTCTTGTTTTCAGATTAGCCTTGTTAAAATCCCCAGCTACAATGAATGCAGCCTCCGGATAAATCGTTTCCAGTTTGCAGAGAGTTAAATAAAGTTCGTTCAGAGCCATCGATGTGTCTGCTTGGGGGGATATATACGGCTGTGATTATAATCGAAGAGAATTCTCTTGGTAGATAATGCGGTCTACATTTGATTGTGAGGAATTCTAAATCAGGTGAACAGAAGGATTTGAGTTCCTGTATGTTTCTTTCATCACACCATGTCACGTTAGTCATAAGGCATACGCCCCCGCCCCTCTTCTTACCAGAAAGATGTTTGTTTCTGTCGGCGCGATGCGTGGAGAAACCCGCTGGCTGCACCGCTTCGGATAGCGTCTCTCCAGTTAGCCATGTTTCCGTGAAGCAGAGAACGTTACAGTCTCTGATGTCCCTCTGGAATGCTACCCTTGCTCGGATTTCATCAACCTTGTTGTCAAGAGACTGGACATTGGCAAGAAGAATGCTAGGGAGTGGTGCACGGTGTGCCCGTCTCCGGAGTCTGACCAGAAGACCGCTTCGTTTCCCTCTTTTTCTGAGTCGTTTTTTTGGGTCGCTGCATGTAATCCACTCCGTTGCACTGGTTGTAAGGCAGAACACAGGATCTGCATCGCGAAAAACATATTCTTGGTCGTACTGATGGTGAGTTGACGCTGATCTTATATTCAGTAGTTCTTCTCGGCTGTATGTAATGAAACCTAAGATGACCTGGGGTACTAGTGTAAGAAATAACACGTAAAAAAACAAAAAACTGCATAGTTTCCTAGGAACGCGAAGCGAGGCGGCCATCTCTGTCGGCGCCGGAAGTACAGGAAAAACACTTCTGGTTGGTTCAGTTGGTATGGAGCATGGTGTTCAAAACCTTCTGGGGTCACGTACACTAACATTTATCAATTAATTTGTTTTACTTCAGGTACTAAAACTATTTTGAACTATTTAAACGTGATTCATTGAAAATAACCTTTTTAAACAACACAGTGAACAGGGCTGGAAAAATGAAACCACTCTTAAATGCATAGACAGAACTATGCATGCAAGGACTGATCCTCCACGAGTTCAAAATGATAGTTTCAACAATCTGAGGCTACACAGTGTTTGTTAACAGTTCCATGGCAGAACAAGCTTATATTATGGGTCCTGATGGGGTTTGAAAGTTAAACTAATCTCATGAGGCATTTACAGAATAAGCTACATACAAGAATCAATGGGGAAATATTATTCATTTAAAAGTAAAAAATAAAATGTGATATAGCAATCACAGATAGACCCTTTAATTCATACTTTGGCTATATTGTGTAATTTTGGTAATTTCTTCATACAGTAGCTTCCTGTTTATCAGATTTGAGAGGACCACATGCTTGAGCAAACTGTTGCTGCTTACCCTCAATCGAAAGAAAACCAATGACGCAATGGAAATGTTTGGCTTTCAGAATTCTAATCATAATCATTAGTGATGTAGGATGATGGTGAATGTGTTTCTGTAACTGTGTGTGTGTGTGTGTGTGTGTGTGTGTGTGTGTGTGTGTGTGTGTGTGTGTGTGTGTGTGTGTGTGTGTGTGTGTGTGTGTGTGTGTGTGTGTGTGTGTGTGTGTGTGTGTGTGTGTGTGTGTGTGTGTGTGTGTTCATACTTGCCTGCATCTGAGTGTGTGTGAGAGAGAAAGATTGATATTTCGTAGTTCTTACCTGAGCGATGGTTCTCAGTCTTCAGGCTCCTCGTTGCTCTGTTCCGGTTTTCTTCAGTAACTTAATTTAATTCAATCACCTGTTTGTTGACATACTCGGCCATCTTAACTAACAGTACCGAATATCAATGATTAAACCAATCAATCAATTAATCAACTCATTCATTCATTCATTCTGACCTCTTATTGTAATATATATGATTTTATTTACTTTACTTGTAGTATTAACTTAGTTTATGATTACCTTTCTAACTGACTCCTAATGGTAATATCTACTGTATGATTACCTTTCTAACTGACTCCTAATGGTAATATCTACTGTATGATTACCTTTCTAACTGACTCCTAATGGTAATATCTACTGTATGATTACCTTTCTAACTGACTCCTAATGGTAATATCTACTGTATGATTACCTTTCTAACTGACTCCTAATGGTAATATCTACTGTATGATTACCTTTCTAACTGACTCCCAATGTAATATCTACTGTATGATTACCTTTCTAACTGACTGAGCAGTAGTTGATTTGATGTGTCTAAATCCTGAACTTCTCTGTTCTCTGTCTATGGCCCACAGCTGGTGACAGGATGTGTCAAGTCTCTATCCACCAATAAGAAGGCTGTAGGTGTTAGAATGTTTCAAGGCTCTATCCACCAATAAGAAGGAGACTATTAGGGTGTGAGACAAATGGCACCCTATTCTCTATTCAGTGCACTACATGGGGTGAATAGGATGCCATTTGGGATTCAGCCTTGTGGACCAGACAGTTGTGTTTATCGTCCTCTTCATCCCTTGTTCATTCTGTTCCGTACATTATTTCTAGCTCTCATTCATGTTTTTTTGGCCTAATAATATAAGTGATTTGTCAACCCAAACACAAGTTATTATTGGTCAATAGTAGGTCTAGTAAATGAATAAATTAACTAAGATGATGCTGGTTAATATGTTTATTGATTTGGGTCGAAAACAAGACATCTAAATACACTTTCCAATAGAAGAATTAAACAAAGGAAACTTTTTACAATAAAAAAATCTCAACAATATGTCATATTTGTCATCATGTCAATTATCAATCTATTACACGCTGCTTCACCATAACATAGTTATTAATGAGTCCTTTATCAACTAGATGTTACTCCATACCATAGTTATTAATGAGTCCTTTAACAACTAGATGTTACTCCATACCATAGTTATTAATGAGTCCTTTAACAACTAGATGTTACTCCATACCATAGTTATTAATGAGTCCTTTAACAACTAGATGTTACTCCATACCATAGTTATTAATGAGTCCTTTAACAACTAGATGTTACTCCATACCATAGTTATTAATGAGTCCTTTAACAACTAGATGTTACTCCATACCATAGTTGATTCCTTTAACAACTAGATGTTAGTGAGTCCTTTAACAACTAGATGTTACTCCATACCATAGTTATTAATGAGTCCTTTAACAACTAGATGTTACTCCATACCATAGTTATTAATGAGTCCTTTAACAACTAGATGTTACTCCATACCATAGTTATTAATGAGTCCTTTAACAACTAGATGTTACTCCATACCATAGTTATTAATGAGTCCTTTAACAACTAGATGTTACTCCATACCATAGTTATTAATGAGTCCTTTAACAACTAGATGTTACTCCATACCATAGTTATTAATGAGTCCTTTAACAACTAGATGTTACTCCATACCATAGTTAGTCCTTTTAATAGATGTTAGTCCTTTAACAACTAGATGTTACTCCATACCATAGTTATTAATGAGTCCTTTAACAACTAGATGTTACTCCATACCATAGTTATTTAGTCCTTTAACAATAGAGTCCATAGTTATTTAGTCCTTTAACAACTAGATGTTACTCCATACCATAGTTATTAATAGTCCTTTAACAACTAGTTATCCATACCATATTATTAATGAGTCCTTTAACAACTAGATGTTACTCCATACCATAGTTATTAATGAGTCCTTTAACAACTAGATGTTACTCCATACCATAGTTATTAATGAG
The DNA here is from genome assembly GCF_018296145.1 of Oncorhynchus tshawytscha. Taxonomy (NCBI): domain Eukaryota; kingdom Metazoa; phylum Chordata; class Actinopteri; order Salmoniformes; family Salmonidae; genus Oncorhynchus; species Oncorhynchus tshawytscha. The sequence goes on from NW_024609676.1 coordinate 195,957, forward strand.
TCCTTTAACAACTAGATGTTACTCCATACCATAGTTATTAATGAGTCCTTTAACAACTAGATGTTACTCCATACCATAGTTATTAATGAGTCCTTTAACAACTAGATGTTACTCCATACCATAGTTATTAATGAGTCCTTTAACAACTAGATGTTACTCCATACCATAGTTATTAATGAGTCCTTTAACAACTAGATGTTACTCCATACCATAGTTATTAATGAGTCCTTTAACAACTAGATGTTACTCCATACCATAGTTATTAATGAGTCCTTTAACAACTAGATGTTACTCCATACCATAGTTATTAATGAGTCCTTTATGTTACAACTAGATGAGTTACTCCATACCATAGTGATTAATGAGTCCTTTAACAACTAGAGTCCTTTAACAACTAGATGTTACTCCATACCATAGTTATTAATGAGTCCTTTAACAACTAGATGTTACTCCATACCATAGTTATTAATGAGTCCTTTAACAACTAGATGTTACTCCATACCATAGTTATTAATGAGTCCTTTAACAACTAGATGTTACTCCATACCATAGTCCTTTAACAACTAGATGTTACTCCATTAGTTATTAATGAGTCCTTTTAGATGTTACTCCAACCATAGATGAGTCCTTTAACAACTAGATGTTACTCCATACCATAGTTATTAATGAGTCCTTTAACAACTAGATGTTACTCCATACCATAGTTATTAATGAGTCCTTTAACAACTAGATGTTACTCCATACCATAGTCCTTTAACAACTAGATGTTACTCCATACCATAGTTATTAATGAGTCCTTTTAGATGTTACAACTAGATGTTACTAGATGTTCCATACCATAGTTATTAATGAGTCCTTTAACAACTAGATGTTACTCCATACCATAGTTACATGAGTCCTTTAACAACTAGATGTTACATACCATACCATAGTTATTAATGAGTCCTTTAACAACTAGATGTTACTCCATACCATAGTTATTAATGAGTCCTTTAACAACTAGATGTTACTCCATACCATAGTTATTAGTCCCAACTAGATGTTACTCCATACCATATTATTAATGAGTCCTTTAACAACTAGATGTTACTCCATACCATAGTTATTAATGAGTCCTTTAACAACTAGATGTTACTCCATACCATAGTTATTAATGAGTCCTTTAACAACTAGATGTTACTCCATACCATAGTGATATTAATGAGTCCTTTAACAACTAGATGTTACTCCATACCATAGTTATTAACAATAGAGTCCTTTAACAACTAGATGTTACTCCATACCATAGTTATTAATGAGTCCTTTAACAACTAGATGTTACTCCATACCCATAGTCCTTTAACAACTAGATGTTATTACCATAGTTATTAATGAGTCCTTTAACAACTAGATGTTACTCCATACCATAGTTATTAATGAGTCCTTTAACAACTAGATGTTACTCCATACCATAGTGATTAATTAGTCCTTTAACAACTAGATGTTACTCCATACCATAGTTATTAATGAGTCCTTTAACAACTAGATGTTACTCCATACCATAGTTATTAATGAGTCCTTTAACAACTAGATGTTACTCCATACCATAGTGATTCATTAGTCCTTTATCAACTAGATGTTACTCCATACCATAGTTATTAATGAGTCCTTTAACAACTAGATGTTACTCCATACCATAGTTATTAATGAGTCCTTTAACAACTAGATGTTACTCCATACCATAGTTATTAATGAGTCCTTTAACAACTAGATGTTACTCCATACCATAGTTATTAATGAGTCCTTTAACAACTAGATGTTACTCCATACCATAGTTATTAATGAGTCCTTTAACAACTAGATGTTACTCCATACCATAGTTATTAATGAGTCCTTTAACAACTAGATGTTACTCCATACCATAGTTATTAATGAGTCCTTTAACAACTAGATGTTTCATAGTTATTAGATGTTAGTCCTTTAACAACTAGATGTTACTCCATACCATAGTGATTAATGAGTCCTTTAACAACTAGATGTTACTCCATACCATAGTTATTAATGAGTCCTTTAACAACTAGATGTTACTCCATACCATAGTTATTAATGAGTCCTTTAACAATTAGATTAGTCCTTTAACAACTAGATGTTACTCCATACCATAGTGATTAATTAGTCCTTTAACAACTAGATGTTACTCCATACCATAGTTATTAATTAGTCCTTTAACAACTAGATGTTACTCCATACCATAGTGATTCATTAGTCCTTTAACAACTAGATGTTACTCCATACCATAGTTATTAATGAGTCCTTTAACAACTAGATGTTACTCCATACCATGAGTCCTTTAACAACTAGTGTTATTCATTAATTAGTCCTTTAACAACTAGATGTTACTCCATACCATAGTGATGACTCCTAATGGTAATATCTACTGTATGATTACCTTTCTAACTGACTCCTAATGGTAATATCTACTGTATGATTACCTTTCTAACTGACTCCTAATGGTAATATCTACTGTATGATTACCTTTCTAAATGACTCCTAATGGTAATATCTACTGTATGATTACCTTTCTAACTGAACTAATGGTAATATCTACCATGATTACCTTTTAACTGACTCCTAATGGTAATATCTACTGTATGACTCTAACTTCAGTGACTAGTAGTTGAGTAGTTGCTCTGATGTGCATCTCCACCATGTTCCATAGTATCTTTGTCTGTTGTCCACTAACATTGATATATACAAGTATCCAATCACCTCCACTCAGGAAGTTAAACATGACAGGATATTCTAAACAGAGTGATATAACATGATAGCTGCATGACAACAAGTAATGAGGAGCGCATTCTTTCATCCTATCACTTTGACTGTTCTGTTTGTGGCTTCTCCAGCCTTCAAATGGAGTTTACATTATGACTCTATCTCTCTCTGTGCCACCGATGGAAATATAGGGGCCCTTTAATTGTATCTAAGCTGTCTGTGTGTGACATCAGTGTGAAGAGTTATTCAGAGGTGTGTGTGGGACTTCTGTCTGCATCTTTATCCAAAAATGTGTCTGTGTGTCTGTGTGTGTCTGTGTGTGTGTGTCTGTGTGTGTTTGCCTGCGTGCAGCGTGTATCTTCTCAGTACTGTTAACAACCGTCTGTGTCCAACTGCAAGTCACATCGTTTTAACAATCCAATCACATTGAATCAGGAAGCTGGTAAATTGCTAGGTTCCTTTCTTACTGAGCCTTTCTTTTCTGAGCCTCATCTTTTACTAAAGAGATTTATACTAATAATTGATTATGAAAAAAGCACAAGCCTAGATGTTACGGATTTCCTCCTCTTCATCTGAAGAGTCCTTTAACGGATCAGAGGACCAATATGCGGCGTGGTAAGTGTCCATGGTAAATCTTTAATAAAGAAAATACTGACACTGTATACAAAACAATAAACAAATGACAACCATGAAGCTACAATTAGACAATCACCCACAAACAAACAGTGCAACCCAGGCTACCTAAGTATGATTCTCAATCAGAGACAACTAATGACACCTGCCTCTGATTGAGAACCATACTAGGTCCTTTAACAATAGAAATGCCCCAAAACATAGAAAAACAAACATAGACTGTTACCCAACTCACGCCCTGACCATACTAAATAAATACAAAACAAAGGAAATAAAGGTCAGACCACGTGACAGTACCCCCAAACAACTAGATGACTCCGGCCGCAAAACCATGACCATAGGGGAGGGTCTGGGTGGCCTTTAACGGCTCTGGCGCAGGATGACCCCACTTCACCATTGTCTTAGTGATTCATTATTGTCCGCCTCCGTGGCTTTTCACCATGGCCACCCCTCTCAATGACCCCACTGGACAGAGGGGCAGAAGCTCTCCATGGACAGAGGGCAGAAGTCTGGACAGAGGGGCAGAAGCTCTGGACATAGGGGATTCATTGGCGTCCTTTCTGGGCTGACGGGTTCTGGCGCCTCAGACTCCGGCAGTCGGCTTTAACAAGGCGGGAGACTCCATACCACAGGCGGGATTAGTCCTTTAACAGGCGGGAGGCTCCATACCAGCAGCGCCGGATTCAGGCGGGAGGTCCTTTAACAGGCGGGAGGTTACTCCACAGGCGGGAGTGATTCATTAGTCCTTTAACAGGCGGGATGTTCCTCCATACCGGACAGGATTCATTAGTCCTTTAACAATTAGAGGTTAGGCTCCATACATAGTGATTAATTAGTCCTTTAACAGGCGGGATGTTACTCCGGCAGCCATAGTGACAGGCGGGAGGCTTTAACAACGCCGTTACAGGCGGGAGGCTCCGGCAGCAGCGCCGGACATTAGTCCTTTAACCGGCAGCAGCGCCGGACAGGCGGGAGAGTGATTCATTAGGCTCCGGCAGCAGCGCCGGACAGGCGGGAGACTCCGGCAGCGGCGCCGGACAACAACGGGAGACTCCGGCACCATAGTGGACATACAGGACCACCTGCAGGGATTAACAGAGAGACAGCCTGGTATGGGGCTGCCACAGGAACCACCATATTTGGGGAGACCCTCAGGAGGCTTGGTGTTAGGAGGCTCTGTTGAAGGACCGGGCTGTGGGGAGCACTGGAGCTCTTGCGCAACCTTGGCACCACTTCCCAGGCTGGACAGTACTACTCTAGTGATTACCCTCCAGAGTGCAGGCAAGGTTGAACCGGGCTGTGGGTAAGCATTCTAGTGCTACTACACGCACCTCTCCCTTAGGCTTACTCCCACATTCGTATTACACGAGCGGATGATTAGGACTAACTGCACCCTCCCAATGGTACATATCACGTAGAGCCTTTCTAACTGAGGATAACCTGGACCAAAACTGCGTACCGGCGACCAGACCCGCTGAGCAGGCACCATACGCCCTGGCTCGATGCCCACACTGCATGGCACTTTCGGGGGCTGCCCTATAGCGCACCGGGCTACTGCATGCACTACGACACCTGTGCGCTTAACCGCATAACACGGTGCCTGACCAGTAATGCGCTGCTTATAATAAGCACGAGGTAGTGAGCTCAGGTCTGCTACCTGGCTTAGTACCACACTCGTCTGCCCCTAAAAAAATTTGGGGCTGCCTCTGACCTGTCGCACTGCTGTGCTGCCTCCTCATTTCGCTCGCCGCTCAGCTTTCGCTGCCTCCAGCTCTGATTTACGGATCCAATCGGCGATGTTTCCCAGCCTGGCCCAGGGTCCCTCTCCGTTCAGTATCTCCTCCCATGTCCAGGAGTCCTGTGATGCTGGCCGCATTGTTTCATGCTGCTGCTGCTGTGTCTGTCGCTGCTGTTTACCACGCCGCTTGGTCCGAATGGGTGGGTGATTCTGTCACGGATTTCTCCTCTTCTTTAATTGTCATCTGAAGAGGAGAGGCTGTCTGTGTGGATCAGAGGACCAATATGCGGCGTGGTAAGTGTCCATGGTAAATCTTTAATAAAGAAAATACTGACACTGTATACAAAACAATAAACAAATGACAACCGTGAAGCTTCAACATAGACAATCACCCACAAACAAACAGTGTGTCCAACTGCAAGTCACATGATTTCAATCAAGACAACAATGACACCTGCCTCTGATTGAGAAAGCTGGGCCGAAACATAGAAATGCCCCTTTAGAAAAACAAACATAGACTGCCCACCCAACTCACGCCCTCATCTTTTACTAAATAAATACAAAACAATTGAAATGAAAAAGGTCAGAACGTGACACTATGGCAAATCACATAACATGTTTCTATTTAAAACAATTAATACAAGCATAATAATGAGCTACTGTATAACTCTTCACAAATCCAGTTATGTTGAGAGGTAAATGATATGTCATAATATTTATTTACAGGCTCAGAATACCCAATATTAACATCAGCACAGTCTTTGTTACAATATATCCTGGTTCACAACCATTATCAGGTTGTTTTGCCCCTCAGTGCAGTATCAGCAGTGTGTTGGTGTGTCTGTGTCTTAGAGAAAGAGAGAGAATGAAGTTGTGTGCACTGTAGGGTGCTGTATGTGTGCATGTCCTCCCACCAGCCTCCTCTGTTGTCATGGTGATGTTAAACCACTTTCTCACAAATCCAGTGACGATTGTCTAAACATGACTGGTCATTCCATGCCTTTACAGGACGCCATGTTTCTGTGTTCAGCTCAACACAGTCCTCCTCCCCATTTTTTGGGTCGTCACCACCAGTATCAGGTTGCTGTGAGTACCAGTACCTACAGGGTAAACAAGACAGAGAAAATAATTAATAAACATTTTGATTTGTCACATGCGCCGAATACAACTGGTGTAGAATTTACCATGAAATGCTTAGTTACGGGTCCTTTCCCAACAATGCAGAGTTAAAGTAATTAAGTAATTAAGAAATTCATAAAAAATTTGCTAAACAATTTTGAAAAAATAGTAACACAAAAATAAAAAGTAACGAGTCTATATACGAGTACCAATGCCGAATCAATGTGCAGGGGTACGAGGTATGTAGTTGAGGTAATTGAGTTAATACGGAAAATGTTCACACAGCTTGACTTTTTCAATTGTTGTTATGTTATAAAGTGGGATTAATATTGACTTAAATAGTATTTTTTGACAATAATTTACATAAAATACTAACATTTCTTCGAAGATTTGCATAAGTATTCAACCAGTAAATGTTAGAATCACCCTTTGTCTTTTGGGTAATTTTTTAAAGAGCTTTCCACACCAGGATTGTGCAACATTTCTCCATTATTCTTAGAAAAAAATATTCAAGCTCTGTCAAATTTCATTGCTGATCTTTGCTAGACAACTATTTTTTGATCTTGCCATACATTTTCAAGCAGATTTAAATCAAAACTTTCAAAACTACGAACATTCACTGCCTTCTTGGTTAGGAACTCCAGTGTCGGTTTGGCCTTGTGTTTTAGGTTATGGTCTTGTGTCACGCCCTGACCTTAGTATTCTTTGTTTTCTTTATTATTTTGGTTAGGTCAGGGTGTGACATGGGTGATGTATGTGTTTTTGTTCCTGTCTAGGGGTTTTGTATGTCTATGGTTAGTTGCCTGTGTCTGCACTTGTTTATATATGCATATTATTAGTAGATTTGCATAGAAAACACTCTGAAGTTTCTAAAACTGTTTGAATCACATCTGTGACTATTTGGCAGGCAAAACCCAGAGGACAAACCACTCTCTTTTCAATGAGATTTCATTGGGAATCCAGATTTCTAAGGGACTTTCTTGCAGTTCCTACCGCTTCCACTGGATGTCAACAGTCTTTCGAAATTGGTTGAGGTTTTTTGTTTGAGAAATGAAGAAATAACACTGTTCAGAATGAGGCTTGAGAGAATGTGAATGTGTGATTTCATTGACGTCACCGGCTTTCTAGCCATCGCCGCTCCATTTTTCATATGTTCATTTGTTTTGTCTTGTTCCCTGCACACCTGGTTTTCATTCCCCAATCAATCTACATGTATTTAGTCCTCTGTTCCCCATATTGTCTTTGTGTGTAATTGTTCATTGTTTATGGTGTATGTTCACGCGAGATACTTTTATAGTTTATGTTCCGTGTGTTTGGGCACTTATGTCATTTTTCGTGCCCATTGTTGAACGGAATAAAAGTGTGCCTGTTTACTCTACTCTGCTCTCCTGTACCTGACTTCGGCTCCCTTACACAGCCATAACACCCATTTTTCATGGTTCACAAGAAGAAACGCTGGTGATACAGAGCAAGACACAGGGAGTCCTGTGAGATTAAGGAGAAGGGGAAACCAGGCAACTCTTCCCTCCATTCTATTGGCTAATGTACAGCCACTTGATAATAAGATGGATGACCTCTGATCGAGGATTTGCTACCAACGGGACTCGCGTAACTGCAATATTCTCTGTGTTTCTTATCATGGCTTTTAGCAGCAAGATTTGCGACCTGTTGCCAAGAGAAAAGGGCAACCAGTGAAGAACAAACACCATTGTAAATACAACCCATATTTGTGTTTATTTATTTTCCCTTTTGTACTTTGTTATAACACGGTACGGAGCCATAATGTGACATTTGAAATGTCTCTATTCCTTTGAAACTTTTGCGTGTAATGTTCACAGTTCATTTTAATGTTTTATTTCACTGTTTATTATCTATTTCACTTTATTTGGCAATGTAAACATGTTTTCCTTGCCAAAAAAGTACTTTGGAATTGAATTGAGAGAGAGCGACATCTTTGTATATAACCTACATGCAAGGCTACAAAATAAACAATAAGTCTTAACATTGACAAAGGCTACTGGCTGATAAACCAAATTTATTGACAGAGACTATTTTTTATTTATTTTATTTGAGTGAGATAAAAGTCTCCAACTTCAGCGATTTTTGCAATTCGTTCCAGTCACAGGCAGCAGAGAACTGGAAGTAAAGGCGGCCAAATTAGGTGTTGGCTTTAGGGATGATCAGTGATATACACCTGCTGGAGCGCGTGCTACGGGTGGGTGTTGCCATCGTGACCAGTCAACTGAGATAAGGCGGAGCTTTACCTAGCATGGACTTGTAGATGACCTGGAGCCAGTGACGAATATGTAGCGATTTCCAGCCGACTAGAGCATACAGGTCACAGTGGTGGGTGGTATAAGGTGCTTTAGTAACAAAATGGATGGCACTGTGATAAACTGCATCCAGTTTGCTGAGTAGAGTATTGGAAGCTATTTTGTAGATGACATCGCCGAAGTCAAGGATTGGTAGGATAGTCAGTTTTACTAGGGTAAGTTTGGCGGCGTGAGTGAAGGAGGCTTTGTTGCGAAATAGAAAGCCGACTCGAGATTTGATTTTAGATTGGAGATGTTTGATATGAGTCTGGAAGGAGAGTTTACAGTCTAGCCAGACACCTAGGTACTTATAGATGTCCACATATTCTAGGTCGGAACCGTCCAGGGTGGTGAGGCTAGTCGGGCGTGTGGGTGCAGGCAGCGAACGGTTGAAAAGCATGCATTTGGTTTTACTAGCGTTTAAGAGCAGTTGGACGCCACGGAAGGAGTGTTGTATGGCATTGAAGCTCGTTTGGAGGTTAGATAGCACAGTGTCCAAGGAAGGGCCAGAGGTATACAGAATGGTGTCGTCTGCGTAGAGGTGGATCAGGGAATCGCCCGCAGCAAGAGCAACATCATTGATATATACAGAGAAAAGAGTTGGCCCGAGAATTGAACCCTGTGGCACCTGCATAGAAACTGCCAGAGGACCGGACAACATGCCCTTCGATTTGACACACTAAACTCTGTCTGCAAAGTAGTTGGTGAACCAGGCAAGGCAGTCATTAGAAAAACCGAGTCTACTGAGTCTGCCGATACGAATATGATGATTGACGAAAGTCGAAAGCTTTGCCCAGGTCAATGACGCCGGCTGCACAGTACTGTCTTTTATCGATGACGGTTATGATATCGTTTAGTTCCTTGAGCGTGGCTGAGGTGCACCCGTGACCGGCTCGGAAACCAGATTGCACAACGGTGGGATTCGAGATGGTCAGTGATCTATGAGGGTGCCCTTGTTTACAGATTTAGGGTTGTACCTGGTGGGTTCCTTGATGATTTGTGTGAGATTGAGGGCATCTATCTTAGATTGTAGGATTGCCGGGGTGTTAAGCATATCCCAGTTTAGGTCACCTAACAGAACAAACTCTGACGCTAGATGGGGGGCGATCAATTCACAAATGGTGTCCAGGACACAGTTGGGAGCTGAGGGGGGTCTGTAGCAGGTGGCAACAGTGAGAGACTTATTTCTGGAGAGAGTCATTTTTTAAATTAGTAGTTCGACCTGTTTGGGTATGGACTCTATCTGCAGAAGACTGCAACTCCTCCCCCTTTGGCAGTTCTATCTTGATGGAAAATGTTATAGTTGGGTATGGAAATCTCAGAATTTTTGGTGGCCTTCCTAAGCCAGGATTCAGACACGGCAAGGACATCAGGGTTGGCAGAGTGTGCTAAAGCAGTGAGTAAAACAAACTTAGGGAGGAGGCTTCTGATGTTGACATGCATGAAACCAAGGCTTTTTCGATCACAGAAGTCAACAAATGAGGGTGCCTGGGGACATGCAGGGCCTGGGTTTACCTCCACATCACCCGCGGAACAGAGGAGGAGTAGGATGAGGGTGCGGCTAAAGGCTATCAAAACTGGACACCTAGAGCGTTGGGGACAAAGAATAAAAGGAGCAGATTTCTGGGCGTGGTAGAATATATTCAGGGCATAATGCGCAGACAGGGGTATGGTGGGGTGCTGGTACAGCGGAGGTAAGCCCAGGCACTGGGTGATGATAAGAGAGGTTGTATCTCTGGACATGCTGGTTGTAATGGGTGAGGTCACCGCATGTGTGGGAGGTGGGACAAAGGAGGTATCAGAGGTATGAATAGTGGAGCTAGGGGCTCCATTGTAAACTAAAACAATGATAACTAACCTGAACAACAGTATACAATGCATATTGACATTTGAGAGAGACATACAGCTAGGCATAAAGTAATCGCAGGTGTTGATTAGGAGAGCTAGCTAAAACAACAGGTGGGACAACAACAGCAGGTAAAATGTCAATGACTAGGCAGAGAGGGTCGGATTAACTACACACAGAGCCTGAGTTCGCGGCTGGAGCCGACTGATAAAAAATAAATAAACAGAAGGGCGTACCGTGATTAATGGACAGTTCAGCAGGCATCAGCTATGTAGGCAAGTGATCATAGTGTCCAGGGGGCAGCAGTAGATGGAGCATGCGGGCGACACAGCGTTTAAAGTTAGTAGCCCGGAGCTAGTAGGAGCGTCTGCTCCGACGGAGGCCGGTTGAAGGCACAGCGGATGGAGTATTCGTCGGCAGACCAGTCGTGGTGGTGCGGCGGGGCGCCGTGTCGACAGAGAATCCAAGCCAGATGGCGAAAGAGGTATTGTAGAATGTAGTTTGCTAGCCGGGAGATGTGCCTGGCTAACGGCTAACTGGCTAGCTTCGTGGAACCACTATAGCCAATCGGTAGCAGCGGTGATCCGGTGCCAAGGTCCAGAGTTTACAGCAAGGATCCGGTGGTGTATTGGGCTCTAGCCGTGTATGAGTGGGGTTCGGGTGAACAGCTGAGTAGGCCGGGAGGTGGGCCTCAGGGATAGCTTCGGTACTGGGTGCCACGGTGAATGCAAGCTAGCTGTGATCTAGCTGTGAAGATCAGAAGTAGTGGTCCAGGGATTACGGCAGGAATCCGGCGTTGTTGTGGAGAGACAGTCTGATACTGGTAGACTGGCGAGTATTATCCAGGCTAAAAACAGGGCTGGTATCTGTGCAGAAGGTAAAAGCCGCTAGCAGTGGCTAACAATGACTAAATAGCTTGTAGCTAATTAGCTGGTTAGCTTCTGGAGGTTCTTGAATGTGTTCTAAAATTAAAAATAATAGCGATTCCGTATCACATTGGGTGAGGCAGGTTACCGGAAGGTATAATCGAATTAAAAATCGAAAAGAGATTGAAATATATATACAAAAAAATATGAAAAATACAAAAGTACACGAGAGGACGAACAAACAAGTCTTCACTGCTACGCCATCTTGGAATCGAGCTGTCACGTTCTTTCAAAATCGAACCCAGAAGCAAACCAGGACAAGGAGAGTAGGAAGAAGGTGAGTATTTATTTACAAGTGAATGTGAATGGGTAGATATATCCAGGTGGCGTAGCGGGCAGCGGTGGTGAGTTGATGGGAGTAAATAGGTGGATCCAATGGGTAGCGGAATCCTCCGACAACCAGGCGGGAATGGGGTAAATGATCCGGGTGAGTAACTGAAGACAGAACAAACGGAGGTAAGTTTAAGGCAAGCAATATGTAAAAAACAACAAAACAAATTCTATCCAACTTGAGGCTGATACTATGGCACAACATACTGTTCATGGCTAACGATCCGGCAGGGAATGGATGTCAGGTCAGAGCTTTTGAAGGGGAGAGGTGATGATCAGGACAGGTGTGCAGATTACTGATGGGATACAGGTGCGGGTGAACATGATCTCCCAACAAGCTAATTCGCCCGGCAACCAGACAGGATGCGTTCCAGGACACCGGAAACACACTCCAGGACAGAAACACAGGCAAACACAGACTCAGGAAGCGGGATTCGTGACACGAGCACCCTGTAATGCAGCACCCTGTAATACCTACAACTTACTGAACCACTGTGCTATAGAGGAATGAGCACTGTGCTCAACAATGACTGGTTTCAGCTTTACCAGTTACTACAAGAGGAATGTACACTGTGCTCAACAATGACTGGTTACAGCTCTACCTCCAGTTACTGATAGAGGAATAGCACTGTGCTCAACAATGACTGGTTACAGCTCTACCTCCAGTTACTGATAGAGGAATGAGCACTGTGCTCAACAATGACTGGTTACAGCTCTACCTCCAGTTACTGATAGAGGAATGAGCACTGTGCTCAACAATGACTGGTTACAGCTCTACCTCCAGTTACTGATAGAGGAATGAGCACTGTGCTCAACAATGACTGGTTACAGCTCTACCTCCAGTTACTGATAGAGGAATGAGCACTGTGCTCAACAATGACTGGTTACAGCTCTACCTCCAGTTACTGATAGAGGAATGAGCACTGTGCTCAACAATGACTGGTTACAGCTCTACCTCCAGTTACTGATAGAGGAATGAGCACTGTGCTCAACAATGACTGGTTACAGCTCTACCTCCAGTTACTGATAGAGGAATGAGCACTGTGCTCAACAATGACTGGTTACAGCTCTACCTCCAGTTACTGATAGAGGAATGAGCACTGTGCTCAACAATGACTGTTACTGATTACAGCTCTGACCTCCAGTTACTGATAGAGGAATGAGCACTGTGCTCAACAATGACTGGTTACAGCTCTACCTCCAGTTACTGATAGAGGAATGAGCACTGTGCTCAACAATGACTGGTTACAGCTCTACCTCCAGTTACTGATAGAGGAATGAGCACTGTGCTCAACAATGACTGGTTACAGCTCTAACCAATGCAAAACATATATCTTTAGCTTAAATTGACAGATTTATATCAGGGCCGTGGTTGTGTGCAGTGTTTTGGGGGCATATCCAGCCCTACCGCACCTCCTTACCCATCCAAATAAAATATTGAAATATTGATCATTTATTTGACCGAGATGCGCGCCAACCGAAAGACGCATCAATCTCGTTAAAGCATCCAAGCGAGCAAAACAGCACCACTCTGTCTCGGTGTGTGTAGCCATGTATCTGATGCTGTCTGGACCAAAAAAGAGTATGGAATGTCATACGATTTCTGACCAGACAGCATCAAATAGACGGGCTGCATATAGAGGGCTGCTGTTTCGCTCAATAGGTTGCTTTCTCCGGTGACATAGTTTCAACAGAGAGGAAGACGCAAAGCGAGAGGGCTCACTCTCGCCAAAATATGTCCAGTAAAATCCCAATGCGTTTCTATGGGAACAATGTGCAGACTTAAGCTTGTCACCTTTGGGACAAGACTCTCATTGATAGGGCATCTCGTCATTGTATACATGTCTCTGGTTTCAGCATCTTGCCAATAGGAAAGGACAATTGACGGGTGCACAGTACACTGTTTTAAGATGCTGGATTGCCCTAAGGCAAAATGTATATTCGCCAAAATTATATAATTACTCCTGTCTAAATAAAATCATTAAACATACTTCACCAGGGAGCATGACTTAGCCACAGAGGATTATTAGCTTCTTTAATAACCTTTCTGGGGCAGGGGTTCCGCTAGCGGAACACAGACAACATTCCGCTGAAAAGGCAGCGCGTGAAATTCAAAAATATATTTTTTAAATATGTAACTTCCACACATTAACAAGTCCAATACAGCAAGTGAAAGATAAACATCTTGTTAATCTACCCATGGTGTCCGATTTCAAAAATGATTTACAGCAAAAGCACAACATATGATTATGTTAGGTCAGAGCCAAGTCAAAAACACACAGCCATTTTTTAGGCCAAAGATAGAAGTCACAAAAAGCAGAAATATAGATCAAATTACCTTTTACCTTCACTAACCTTTGATGATCTTCATCAGATGACACTCATAGGACATCATGTTACACAATACATGTAAGTTTTGTTCAATAATGTGCATATTTATATCCAAAAATCTCAGTTTACATTGGCACGTTATGTGCAGTAATGTTTTGATTCCAAAACATCCGGTGATTTTGCAGAAATACTAATAATAAACATTGATAAAAGATGCAAGTGTTATTCACGGAATTAAAGATAGACTTATCCTCTATGCAACCGCTGTGTCAGATTTCAAAAAAACTTTACGGAAAAAGAATAATCTGAGAACGGCACTCAGAACCCAAAATAGCCAAAGAAATATCCGCCATTTTGGCGTCAACAGAAGCTACAAAATAACACTATAAATATTCACTTACCTTTGAATATCTTCATCAGAAGACACTCCCAGGAATCCCAGTTCGACAATAAATGACTGATTTGTTCCATAAAGTTCCATAAAGCCCATTTAGCCACTTGTTGTTAGCATGTTCAGCCCAGTAATCCATCTTCATGAGGCACTAGCAATTCCTCCAGACAAAGACTCAAAAAGTTCCATTACAGGTCATAGAAACAAGTCAAATGACGTATGCAATCCATATTTCGGATGTTTTTAACATTAACCTCTTGATCCTACTTGAGAGGCAGACGTCCCAACTAGAGCTCTGGAAATGCAAATGCGCTACGCTAAACGCTAATAGTATTAGTTAAAACGCAAACGTTCATTAAAATACACATGCTTGGTATTGAATTAAAGCTACACTCGTTGTGAATCCAGGCACCAAGTCAGATTTTTAAAATGCTTTTCGGCGAAAGCATGAGAAGCTATTATCTGATAGCATGTAACACCCCAAAAGACCCGTAGGGGATGTAAACAAAAGAATTAGCATAGTCGGCGCTACACAAACCGCACAATAAAATATAAAACATTCATTACCTTTGACCATCTTCTTTGTTGGCACTCCTTGATGTCCCATAATCAATACTGGGTCTTTTTTTTTTATTAAATCGGTCCATATATAGCCTAGATATCGATCTATGAAGACTGTGTGATAAACGGAAAAAATAGCGTTTCATAACGTAACGTCATTTTTAAAAGTTAAAAAGTCGACGATAAACTTTCACAAAACACTTGAAATACTTTTCTAATGCAACTTTAGGTATTAGTACACGTTAATAAGCGATAAAAATCATCAGGAGGCGATGTAAATTCGATAGCTGGTCG
Organism: Oncorhynchus tshawytscha; assembly: GCF_018296145.1. NCBI lineage: Eukaryota > Metazoa > Chordata > Actinopteri > Salmoniformes > Salmonidae > Oncorhynchus > Oncorhynchus tshawytscha. The sequence continues at coordinate 211,189 of NW_024609676.1, forward strand.
TCTGGAAAAAATGTCCGGAAAAACACCGGGCCAATGCATCAAGTTGGTGGTCGGAGGGAATCGGTTCCCTTTGGTCGGTTCTACCAAGAATCAAATCCGAATCAAATGAGAAGACTCTATACATCCTGTGGAAGCTGTAGGTACTGCAACCTCGGCCTCATTTAATACGGTTCACCTTTAACAATGGGTTGAAGTGGCGCATGGATATTTTTTCCATTTCCAGTGATCAGATTTTCCTGCGCTTTTCGATGAAACAGACGTTCTGTTATAGTCATAGCCGTGATTTAACCAGTTTTAGAAACGTTAGAGTGTTTTCTATACACACATACTAATCATATGCATATACTATATTCCTGGCATGAGTAGCAGGACGCCAAAATGTTGCGCGATTTTTAACAGAATGTTCGAAAAAGTAGGGGGTAGGCTTAAGAGGTTTTAATCATCGATAAGGTTCCAACCGGAGAATTTCATTGTCTAAAGAAAAGCATTGGAACGAGAGCATACTCTCTCGTGACCGCGCATCATGAGACCGAAGCTCTCTGCCAGACCACTCACTAAAGAGCTCCTATGAGCCCCTCCTTTATAGTAAAATACTAAAACCAATATCTAAAGACGGTGACATCTAGTGGAAGCCCTAGGAAGTGTGTGCACATCCATAAACTAACAGTGATTTCAATAGGCATTGTTTTGAAAATCGACTTCTCACTTCCTGTTTGGATTTCTTCTCAGGTTTTTGTCTGCCATATGAGTTCTGTTATACTCACAGACATCATTCAAACAGTTTTAGAAACGTCAGAGTGTTTTCTATTCAATACTAATAATAATATGCATATATTAGCATCTGAGACAGAGTAGGAGTCAGTTCAGTTTGGGCACGCTATTCATCCAAAAGTGAAAATGCTGCCCCCTATCCCTAAATAGTTGTGTGTTTGTGAAGCACACGAATGGGTAGTGGGTGTGGCAATCGGTAGCTGATTGAGTTGCGGCTGTCAGTGAAAAGCATCTAAAATATGTGTGACGATAATGTGTTTTGAGTATAATTGAAAATGTTGCATCAATAAGAAGGGGAGGGGATGTGACGAAGTTTTGGTGTATCTCTTTCCAGAATGCGTTTATGTGTTGGAAAGTGCCCATTTAGCAGTGTCTGCTTTCTGATTGTCTTAACACACTACGGACACCACACATTTTTTCTTCGCCTCGCACAAGTCAACGAAGTCTGTTTTTTTAACATCCATTGCAAATGATAATTCCTCAGTGTTTGAAACATCTTTCCAACACTCCCATCCTCGATAATCACCAAGACGTGTGAAATAGCAAAATATAATGATGTGATGATCCCTGATATCCAGTGGAAACGTCATAAAAAACAGCTTTCTGTCCAGAGCTCACTGGCATAGGAGAAACTATGAACCCGGAATAGACTAGTTGATACAATGTTGCAAGTCCGCTAGTGACACCTTTGGGCCGGACCAAGTGATAATTAGATACAATGTTGCTCATCACTCTGCAATAGCTCAAGAAGACAGATAGAAATGGAGGCAAACAGGCGGAATAGAGAGATGAATGTGATTGAAAGAACCATCATTTTCATCAGGATATATTCCACTGTTTTTATTTGTCGGCTTTAGGCCGATGTATGTATTTTACTTAATTGATGATGGAAGTTATAGGCCTACTGCTGCCTCTATGAGTTCTATGTTCTCATTTCTTTAGGCCGATGGATAACAGTGTATGATGTGTTCATATGGTAGTTGAATTTTACCTTCTAGGTTTTTATATCTTTTGTATGATTTTTATGATTAACCACGTGACAATGATTTTGAGAAACAAAAACATTATTATTCAGTCTTATTGTTCCACGAAATAAACATGTAAAAATAGTCATAGCTGGCACGCAGATCGGTGGAAGTGGCAGCATAAATTGTAAGCTTCCCCAAACTTGAAACTCACTAACTGGCTATGGTCTTTACTATTAATGCCAATAAACAAATTGTGAATGCGCAAGCGAGTGCACATAGGAGTTCCCATTAAAAACGTGCCCCTACTGAAAACAAATGCCAATTCAACTGATTCATTCTGGGGATTTTTGTACTATGCTAATAGGATTGACACAGGGGGTGCGTCATTAGACTCTTAATGATTGTTTAGTATAGAGCAGAGTTCCTTAAACAGCAGTGCAGAGAAAGTACTTATGAGAAGCCAATTTCTCAGAGATCCAATTGTTTGAAGAGGAACAGTGACTGTCCGGGAGTATGAACCACACAGAGAAACGGTCCTACTTCTTAAACTGTGGTCAGGGAAATTATAGAGCAATAGTCTCTGACCTTAGTGTGGTCAGTGTTATTAGAGCAGTGATCTCTTACCTTGGGGTGGTCAGTGATTTTATAGAGCTGTAGTCTCTTACCTTGGGGTGGTCAGTGTTATTAGAGCAGTAGTCTCTTACCTTGGGGTGGTCAGTGTTATTATTTGCAGTATTCTCTTACCCTGGGGTGGTCAGTGTTATTATAACAAAGTCAGTAGTCTCTTACCTTGGGGTGGTCAGTGTTATTAGAGCTGTAGTCTCTTACCTTGGGGTGGTCAGTGTTATTATAGAGCAATAGGGGGGTGGTCAGTGTTATTATAGAAAGTAGTCTCTTACCTTGGGGTGGTCAGTGGGGAGACCTCCATGCAATTTAATGGATTATCCCCTTCAGTAACAAAGTCAGTCAGATCAATCCAGACATGACTGAATGTTTCAATGCCATTGATAAATGCCTGTTGTTGTGACAGAAAACAACGTTGTTAATAGGCTATTCTTCTAATATCTCTCTCTAACCACTAGGTGGCAACGTCGCTTAAAAATTAAGTGTTGCGAGAGAGAGAGACAATAAAGAGAGACCTACATGCAATGCTACATAATGAATTATAAATCTTAACATAAAAAAGTAACCACGGAACACAATGAACAAGGGGGATGACCAAAACAAAACACTGTCTGGTCTAAATACTGCATCCCAAATAGTACCCTTTTCCCTATGTAGTGACTGTATAGAGAATAGGGCTCCATTAAGAACACATCTCAAGAGTCTCCTTCTTATTGGTGGATAGAGCCCTGAAACATCCTGACACCTACAGCCTTCTCATTGGTGGATAGAGCCCTGAAACATCCAGCTGTTGGACACAGACAGAGAGCAGAGAAGTACAGGATTTAGACACATCAGAATAACTACTGCTCAGTCAGTTAGAAAGGTAATCATACAGTAGATATTACCATTAGGAGTCAGTTAGAAAGGTAATCATACAGTAGATATTACCATTAGGAGTCAGGTAGAAAGGTAATCATACAGTAGATATTACCATTAGGAGTCAGTTAGAAAGGTAATCATACAGTAGATATTACCATTAGGAGTCAGGTAGAAAGGTAATCATACAGTAGATATTACCATTAGGAGTCAGGTAGAAAGGTAATCATACAGTAGATATTACCATTAGGAGTCAGGTAGAAAGGTAATCATACAGTAGTTATTACCATTAGGAGTCAGGTAGAAAGGTAATCATACAGTAGATATTACCATTAGGAGTCAGGTAGAAAGGTAATCATACAGTAGATATTACCATTAGGAGTCAGGTAGAAAGGTAATCATACAGTAGTTATTACCATTAGGAGTCAGGTAGAAAGGTAATCATACAGTAGATATTACCATTAGGAGTCAGGTAGAAAGGTACTGTTAGTTAAGATGGATGACTGAGTCAACAGACAGGTTATTGCATTAAACAATGTTTTTGAAGAAAACCAGAATACAGCAATGAGGAGAGTGAAGAGTGAGACCCATCGCTCAGGTAAGAACTAAGAAATCACACACACACACACACACACACACACACACACGCGGCCATCTCTGTCGGCAACTTCCGGCGCTACTTCCGGCGCCGACAGAGATGGCCGCCTCGCTTCGCGTTCCTCGGAAACTATGCAGTTTTTTGTTTTTTTACGTGTTATTTCTTACATTAGTACCCCAGGTCATCTTAGGTTTCATTACATACAGTCGAGAAGAACTACTGAATATAAGATCAGCGTCAACTCACCATCAGCACGACCAAGAATATGTTTTTCGCGACGCGGATCCTGTGTTCTGCCTTACAAACAGGACAACGGAGTGGATTCCATGCAGCGACCCAAAAAACGACTCCGAAAAAGAGGAAACGAGGCGGTCTTCTGGTCAGACTCCGGAGACGGGCACACCGTGCACCACTCCCTAGCATTCTTCTTGCCAATGTCCAGTCTCTTGAAAACAAGGTTGATGAAATCCGAGCAAGGGTAGCATTCCAGAGGGACATCAGAGACTGTAACGTTCTTTGCTTCACGGAAACATGGCTCACTGGAGAGACGCTATCCGAGGCGGTGCAGCCAACGGGTTTCTCCACGCATCGCGCCGACAGAAACAAACATCTTTCTGGTAAGAAGAGGGGCGGGGGCGTATGCCTTATGGCTAACGTGACATGGTGTGATGAAAGAAACATACAGGAACTCAAATCCTTCTGTTCACCTGATTTAGAATTCCTCACAATCAAATGTAGACCGCATTATCTACCAAGAGAATTCTCTTCGATTATAATCACAGCCGTATATATCCCCCCAAGCAGACACATCGATGGCTCTGAACGAACTTTATTTAACTCTCTGCAAACTGGAAACGATTTATCCAGAGGCTGCATTCATTGTAGCTGGGGATTTTAACAAGGCTAATCTGAAAACAAGACTCCCTAAATTTTATCAGCATATCGATTGCGCAACCAGGGGTGGAAAGACCTTGGATCATTGTTACTCTAACCTCCGCGACGCATATAAGGCCCTGCCCCGCCCCCTTTCGGAAAAGCTGACCACGACTCCATTTTGTTGATCCCTGCCTACAGACAGGAACTAAAACAAGAGGCTCCCACGCTGAGGTCTGTCCAACGCTGGTCCGACCAAGCTGACTCCACACTCCAAGACTGCTTCCATCACGTGGACTGGGACATGTTTCGTATTGCGTCAGATAACAATATTGACGAATACGCTGATTCGGTGTGCGAGTTCATTAGAACGTGCGTTGAAGATGTCGTTCCCATAGCAACGATTAAAACATTCCCTAACCAGAAACCGTGGATTGATGGCAGCATTCGTGTGAAACTGAAAGCGCGAACCACTGCTTTTAATCAGGGCAAGGTGTCTGGTAACATGACCGAATACAAACAGTGCAGCTATTCCCTCCGCAAGGCTATCAAACAAGCTAAGCGTCAGTACAGAGACAAAGTAGAATCTCAATTCAACGGTTCAGACACAAGAGGCATGTGGCAGGGTCTACAGTCAATCACGGACTACAAGAAGAAATCCAGCCCAGTCACGGACCAGGATGTCTTGCTCCCAGGCAGACTAAATAACTTTTTTGCCCACTTTGAGGACAATACAGTGCCACTGACACGGCCTGCAATGAAAACATGCGGTCTCTCCTTCACTGCAGCCGAGGTGAGTAAGACATTTAAACGTGTTAACCCTCGCAAGGCTGCAGGCCCAGACGGCATCCCCAGCCGCGCCCTCAGAGCATGCGCAGACCAGCTGGCCGGTGTGTTTACGGACATATTCAATCAATCCCTATACCAGTCTGCTGTTCCCACATGCTTCAAGAGGGCCACCATTGTTCCTGTTCCCAAGAAAGCTAAGGTAACTGAGCTAAACGACTACCGCCCGTAGCACTCACATCCGTCATCATGAAGTGCTTTGAGAGACTAGTCTAGGACCATATCACCTCCACCCTACCTGACACCCTAGACCCACTCCAATTTGCTTACCGCCCAAATAGGTCCACAGACGATGCAATCTCAACCACACTGCACACTGCCCTAACCCATCTGGACAAGAGGAATACCTATGTGAGAATGCTGTTCATCGACTACAGCTCGGCATTCAACACCATAGTACCCTCCAAGCTCGTCATCAAGCTCGAGACCCTGGGTCTCGACCCCGCCCTGTGCAACTGGGTACTGGACTTCCTGACGGGCCGCCCCAGGTGGTGAGGGTAGGCAACAACATCTCCTCCCCGCTGATCCTCAACACTGGGGCCCCACAAGGGTGCGTTCTGAGCCTTCTCCTGCTCTCCCTGTTCACCCACGACTGCGTGGCCACGCACGCCTCCAACTCAATCATCAAGTTTGCGGACGACACAACAGTGGTAGGCTTGATTACCAACAACGACGAGACGGCCTACAGGGAGGAGGTGAGGGCCCTCGGAGTGTGGTGTCAGAAAAATAACCTCACACTCAACGTCAACAAAACTAAGGAGATCATTGTTCAGGAAACAGCAGAGGGAACACCCCCCTATCCACATCGATGGAACAGTAGTGGAGAGGGTAGCAAGTTTTAAGTTCCTCGGCATACACATCACAGACAAACTGAATTGGTCCACTCACACAGACAGCATCGTGAAGAAGGCGCAGCAGCGCCTCTTCAACCTCAGGAGGCTGAAGAAATTCGGCTTCTCACCAAAAGCACTCACAAACTTCTACAGATGCACAATCGAGAGCATCCTGGCGGGCTGTATCACCGCCTGGTACGGCAACTGCTCCGCCCTCAACCGTAAGGCTCTCCAGAGGGTAGTGAGGTCTGCACAACGCATCACAAGGGGGCAAACTACCTGCCCTCCAGGACACCTACACCACCCGATGTTACAGGAAGGCCATAAAGATCATCAAGGACATCAACCACCCGAGCCACTGCCTGTTCACCCCGCTATCATCCAGAAGGCGAGGTCAGTACAGGTGCATCAAAGCTGGGACCGAGAGACTGAAAAACAGCTTCTATCTCAAGGCCATCAGACTGTTAAACAGCCACCACTAACATTGAGTGGCTGCTGCCAACACACTGACAATGACACTGACTCAACTCCAGCCACTTTAATAATGGAAATTGATGGGAAATGATGTAAATATATCACTAGCCACTTTAAACAATGCTACCTTGTATAATGTTACTTACCCTACATTATTCATCTCATATGCATACGTATACACTGTACTCTATATCATCGACTGCATCCTTATGTAATACATGTATCACTAGCCACTTTAACTAACTAACATCTGCTAACCATGTGTATGTGACAAATAAAATTTGATTTGATTTGATTTGATTTGAAATAATGTATGAAAACAAGTATATATTTAGGGTTCTGATGGGGTACAATAGTTAAAGAATCTCTTGAGGCATTTATAAATTATATTGTTCAAGAATCAATCGGGACATATCATAAATGTTTAAGACAAAAAAATGTATGTAGCAACTGCTGATTTCACTTTAAATATGCAAATAGATGCTTCTTGTTTTTTATATATTTAGGACTAGAGTATCACTTGTAAGCCATTCTAAACCTGGCTGCAGCTCTTTGTTAAGTGGTGCAGTGATTTCCCTTGCTGTGGTAGCTGCTATGTATAATGTTGAATCATCGGCATACATAGACACACAGGCTTTACTCAGTGCTAGTGGTAGGTCATTAGTAAAAACAAAACAAAGTTAAGGGCCTAGAAAGCTGCTCTGGGGTATCCCAGACTACCTGGATTATGTTAGAGAGGCTTCCAATAAGATAAACAGAAGGTAAATGAAGTCCCCTGTATATATTCAACATGTTCATTAGTGATATAGAGCTATAAGAGACATTTATAATAAGGTTGATGTGTCTGGTGTATATGAGTGGAACTTAAATTAGATATTTACCTTATTTGTTGGATATTTAACAATTATTTACTAACAAACAGTAAGATATTTCTGTCCTGCTAATGTTGTGTTTCATGTCCTCCACTCTAGCACCCAGCAGCTAATCTGGGTGTATGGTTTAACTAGGGATAGCTTGAGCTGACAATTGATTGACTTGGTGATAAAACTATCAGCTGGCATTCCAGTGACAGGATGTGGGGTGGTTGTAACTGGGATATAGACAACTAGAACAAAGGCCTCAATGGTCCTTAGACATCCTGACATCTGGGAAATTAGGTCAGGGTCGGGGGTTAAGATAACACCAGGTGCAGATAAAGACAGGATGAGCCCAAAGTGGTTTATGGTGCCCCTCAATCTATATGGGGGGGTGGAACCAGCTACAGAACAATTACAACAACCTGACTAAGGAGAGAGACCAGCTACAGAACAATTACAACAACCTGACTAAGGAGAGAGACCAGCTATGGAACAATTACAACAACCTGACTAAAGAGAGAGATCAGCTGGAGAAGGAGGAGAGGAGATAAGAGGAGATAAGAGGAGAGGAATCTAGGAAAGACTAATTGAGATAGAGCCTTAGTGTCAGAGAGAGACATAGAGGAGGTAGAAGAACATTCAGAGATTGAGGAAGGGAGAGAAAAAAGACAAATAATTATTTTGTTTAGATTTAGAGGAGAGTGTGTAGTCATTCTGTACTCTGTAAAATGCTTCTTCATTATTTTTATTAGCAACATTGCCATCAGCTTATGCTTAGTTAAAAATACATGTTTTCATAAAACAGTGTGACCTGCAGTTGACACACACACAGCTGGCAGAACAGTACTGAGAATACACACACACACACACACACACAGCTGGCAGAACAGTACTGAGAGAATACACACACACACACACACACACAGCTGGCAGAACAGTACTGAGAGAATACACACACACACACACACACACACACACACACACACACACACACACACAGCTGGCAGAACAGTACTGAGAGAATACACACACACACACACACACACACACACACACACACACACACACACACACACACACACACACACACACACACACACAGCTGGCAGAACAGTACTGAGAGAACACACACACACACACACACACACACACACACACACACACACACACACAGCTGGCAGAACAGTACACACACACACACACACACACACACACACACACATATACATACTTCCCTTTGAAAATTCTGAGAAAGATGCCGACGTAGATTTCCCCACACACTTCTGAATAACTCCTTACACTGATGTCACACACTTCTGAATAACTCCTGACACTGATGTCACACACTTCTGAATAACTCTTCCCACTGACGTCACACACAGACAGTATAGAAAGACAAAAGGCCCCTATATGTCATCAGGCCATTGGTGATGTATGTGATGAAATAGGTGGCTGGCCACAGAATACAAGCCATAACGTGACCTCTGTTTAAGGGCTGGAGTGTCAAAGCCTCAGTAATACTATATGACCTCGATGTGACTTCAGAGGGTCACATTTTTTTTATCCACTAAAATATATGATTACTTCAATTATTACCCTGAATCATATGTTTAAAACATATACACGGTGGGAAACAGAAATGTTTTCGTTTGAAGCTAAAGTGTGGGAAGTGATGAGTTGATTTGACAGTTTCAGTTAAAACATTGTCACTTACAGTAAGGCACAGGGACAGACACAGGACAGAGGTAATGATGTCACAAGAACCTGGGAAGTCTTAACATAGACCTGTTAGACAGAAAACCGTACGTTGTTGGACATTTCTGAGCACATTTATACTGAGCCCTCCTGAAGAGTCTTACCAGTCAACGCCACGTAAAAAGTTAGCTATTCGCTGGCGCAAGTGAGGACACTTTAGGCTGAGGAGTAAGTTTCACACATCCCCATGTGCTACACATGCGCACACATACACGCACACACACACACACACACAAGTTACTGTAATACAGTATGTTGTAATTTAACATTAAGGACATCTAGTTGTTAAAGGACTAATGAATCACTATGGTATGGAGTAACATCTAGTTGTTAAAGGACTAATGAATCAATGAAGTAACATCTAGTTGTTAAAGGACTAATGAATCACTATGGTATGGAGTAACATCTAGTTGTTAAAGGACTAATGAATCACTATGGTATGGAGTAACATCTAGTTGATAAAGGACTAATGAATCACTATGGTATGGAGTAACATCTAGTTGTTAAAGGACTAATGAATCACTATGGTATGGAGTAACATCTAGTTGTTAAAGGACTAATGAATCACTATGGTATGTAGTAACATCTAGTTGTTAAAGGACTAATGAATCACTATGGTATGTAGTAACATCTAGTTGATAAAGGACTAATGAATCACTATGGTATGGAGTAACATCTAGTTGATAAAGGACTAATGAATCACTATGGTATGGAGTAACATCTAGTTGTTAAAGGACTAATTAATCACTATGGTATGGAGTAACATCTAGTTGTTAAAGGACTAATGAATCACTATGGTATGGAGTAACATCTAGTTGTTAAAGGACTAATGAATCACTATGGTATGGAGTAACATCTAGTTGTTAAAGGACTAATGAATCACTATGGTATGGAGTAACATCTAGTTGTTAAAGGACTAATGAATCACTATGGTATGGAGTAACATCTAGTTGTTAAAGGACTAATGAATCACTATGGTATGGAGTAACATCTAGTTGTTAAAGGACTAATGAATCACTATGGTATGGAGTAACATCTAGTTGTTAAAGGACTAATGAATCACTATGGTATGGAGTAACATCTAGTTGTTAAAGGACTAATTAATCACTATGGTATGGAGTAACATCTAATTGTTAAAGGACTAATGAATCACTATGGTATGGAGTAACATCTAGTTGTTAAAGGACTAATGAATCACTATGGTATGGAGTAACATCTAGTTGTTAAAGGACTCATTAATAACTATGGTATGGAGTAACATCTAGTTGTTAAAGGACTCATTAATAACTATGGTATGGAGTAACATCTAGTTGTTAAAGGACTCATTAATAACTATGGTATGGAGTAACATCTAGTTGTTAAAGGACTAATGAATCACTATGGTATGGAGTAACATCTAGTTGTTAAAGGACTCATTAATAACTATGGTATGGAGTAACATCTACTGTTAAAGGACCAATGAATAACTATGGTATGGAGTAACATCTAGTTGTTAAAGGACTCATTAATCACTATGGTATGGAGTAACATCTAGTTGTTAAAGGACTAATGAATCACTAATGGAGTAACACTAATGTTACAAGGACTCATTAATCACTATGGTATTAGTAACATCTAGTTGTTAAAGGACTAATGAATCACTAATGAAGTAACATCTAGTTGTTAAAGGACTAATGAATCACTATGGTATGGAGTAACATCTAGTTGTTAAAGGACTAATGAATCACTATGGTATGGAGTAGCATCTAGTTGTTAAAGGACTCATTAATAACTATGGTATGGTGAAGCAGTGTGTAATAGATTGATAATTGACATGATGATAAATAGGAGAGAGGGAAGATTTGTTTATTGTAAAAAGTTTATTTTGTTGAATTATTCTATTGGAAAATGTATTTAGATGTCTTGTTTTCGCCAAATCAGTAAACATATTAACCAGCATCATCTTAGTTAATTTATTAATTTACTAGACCTACTGTTGACCAATAATAACTTGTGTTTGGGTTGACAAGGTTGACAAAAGAGGAAGAAATAAAGCACAGAACAGAATGATCAAGGAATGAAGAGGAAGTTACACACAACTGTCTGGTCCACAAGCCTGAATCCCAAATGGCATCCTATTCCCTATGTAGTGCAGATAAAGAGAATATGGTGCCATTTGTTTCACATCCCAATAGTCTCCTTCTTATTGGTGAATAGAGCCTTGAAACATCCTGTCATCAGCTGTGGACCACAGACAGAGTGATTTCCCAGAAAACAGAGAAGTACAGGATTTAGACACATGAGACCAACTACTGCTCAGTCAGTTAGAAAGGTAATCATACAGTAGATATTACCATTAGGAGTCAGTTAGAAAGGTAATCATACAGTAGATATTACCATTAGGAGTCAGTTAGAAAGGTAATCATACAGTAGATATTACCATTAGGAGTCAGTTAGAAAGGTAATCATACAGTAGATATTACCATTAGGAGTCAGTTAGTAAGGTAATCATACAGTAGATATTACCATTAGGAGTCAGTTAGAAAGGTAATCATACAGTAAGTTAATACAGTAAGTAAACGTAAGTAAGAATCATAAATATTACAATAAGAGGTCAGACAGACTTAATTAGTTGATTTATTGATTGATTGGTTTAATCATTGATATTCGGTATGGTTAGTTAAGATGGCCGACTACGTCAACAAACAGGTGATTGAATTGAACAAAGTTACTGAAGAAAACCGGAAGAGATTAACGAGGAGCGTGAAGACTGAGACCCATCTCTCAGGTAAGAACTAAGTATTCTAAGTATCTTAGTATCTCACACAGTAGCTGAGGCACGCAGACAGGTCTGCACGTACAAACTGAATGCATTCACACACTAATACCACACACTAGAAAAACACTTGTACATTTGTAGTGTTCTGTCTTCTGGGTGGTTCAGTTAGAATGGAGCAGGGTGTTCAAAACCTGCTGGGGTCACGTTCACCAAAATGTATCAATTCAATGTATTTCAATGTATTCAATGTATTTCAATGTATTAAATATGATTAATTAAAAATAACCTTTTTAAACAACAACACATTTTAAACCCAGACTGAGGAGCTGGAAAATATAATCACTCTCAAAATCAAAGAGAGAGCCACAGTATTTCACCTTTATTTACCTAGGCAAGGCAAGTTAAGAACAAATTCTAATTTTCAATGATGGCTTAGGAACTGCCTGTTCAGGGACAGAACAACAGATTTGTACCTTGTCAGCTCAGGGATTTGAACTTGCAGCCTTTTAGTTATTAGTCCAATGCTCTAACCACTAGGCTAACCTGCCACCCCAGAGCCTCTGCAAGGAGTGACCATCCATGATCAAAATGATAGTTTAGTTATTAGTCCAACGCTCTAACCACTAGGCTAACCTGCCACCCCAGTGTCTCTACAAGGAGTGACCATCCATGATCAAAATGATAGTTTAGTTATTAGTCCAACGCTCTAACCACTAGGCTAACCTGCCACCCCAGTGTCTCTACAAGGAGTGACCATCCATGATCAAAATGATAGTTTAGTTATTAGTCCAACGCTCTAACCACTAGGCTAACCTGCCACCCCAGTGTCTCTACAAGGAGTGACCATCCATGATCAAAATGATAGTTTAGTTATTAGTCCAACGCTCTAACCACTAGGCTAACCTGCCACCCCAGTGTCTACAAGGAGTGACCATCCATGATCAAAATGATAGTTTAAACCATTTGAGGCTACACAGTGTTCATTTACATTTCCATAGTTTATAATTCCATGGTAAAACAAGTTTATATTTGGGTTCTGATGGGGTTAGACAGTTCAACTAAGATCATGAGTTATTTCTATGTTACATTTTTAAAGAATCAATTCAGTAAATATTATGAATTTAAATGTGTTTAAAATTGTAAATACAGAAATCGCAAATTGACCCTTTAAATCATGCTATGACTATATTGTGTTACTTTGGTAATTTCTTCATACATTTGCTTCCTGTTTATCAGATTGGAGTTGACCGCAAGGTTGAGTAAACTGTTGCTGCCAACCCTCAAATTGGGGGAAAACCAATGACACATTGGAAATGTTTAGTTAGGGATGTGTGTTCTCTTTTAATTTGAATCATTAGTGATGATGGTGTGTGTGTGTCTGTCGGCGTGTGTGTATGTGTGTGTGTGTGTGTGTCTTTCGGGGTGTGTGTCTGTCGGCGTGTGTGTGTGTCTGTCGGCGTGTGTGTATGTGTGTGTGTGTGTGTCTGTCGGCGTGTGTGTGTGTGTGTGTCGGCGTGTGTGTGTATGTGTGTGTGTGTGTGTGTGTGTGTGTGCGTGTCTGCCTGTGTTTCTCTGCAGATGGAAGACTAAGACTCTACAGGCTGGCTGCTGTGTGTTTAGGAGTGCTGTGTGCTCTACAAGTCACTCTCAACATCTCCCTGAGGCTGGCTTTCTGTGAGTGAGGTTGTGTCCCAAATGACACCCTATTAGCGCTCTGGTCAAACATAGTGCACTATATAGGGTATAGGGTGCCATTTGGGACTCGATCTCATTTGGGACACTATTCCCATTTGGGACACTATTCCATGTGTAGTGCATTACTTTTGACCAGGGCCCATAGGACAGATATGTATTTTATTATCACAGCATAGTTCTGTACTTACAGTGCAAGGATCACAATTCAGACTTGATGATACATAACTTGTGGGAACGGTAGTTTTCAATATTGTTGACACAAAACAATTATGTTGACATGGTCCATAGAAAAAGTAGTATCTACTGTAACTGGTAGACTTGGCCTTGTGTACGTCACTGAAAATGGTGAACAATGTAAACAACACAACCAGGTCTGTGGTCCAAATAGCACCCTATCCTCTTTAAAGGGCACTACTTTTGACCAGGGTACATAGGGCTTTGGTCCCCGGTACTGCACTATAGAAGGAATAGGGTGTCATTTGGGATGCATCACATGCAGGAACTTCTTTGTTTTTCAGCCGGCTCTAACGACGAGAGAAACCAGTTAGAGACCTGTTACAACACCACCAGCCTGCCGCAAGACAGAGACCAGTCAGATACCAGTAGTCGTGTCATTGACCTGTGTACAGAAAGAGACCAGCTGCAGAAGGAGAGAGACCAGTGCCGGAAGAACATGAACCAGCTAGAGAGGATGAGAGGCCAGTTACTGAGGGAGAGAGACCAGTTACAGAGTGAGAGAGACCAGTTACTAAAGGAGAGAGACCAGTTACAGAGTGAGAGAGACCAGTTACAGAGTGAGAGAGACCAGTTACTAAAGGAGAGAGACCAGTTACAGAGTGAGAGAGACCAGTTACAGAGTGAGAGAGACCAGTTACGGAGTGAGAGAGACCAGTTACGGAGTGAGAGAGACCAGTCAGAGAAAACAGACGACAAAATACTGTTACAGGAGCGTAATAATGCCCTGACTAAAGACAGGGACATGTTGAGAGACAGGGTCAGTGTTCTGACCAATGAGAAGGTGGCGCTGGAGAAGAGGCTCTCTGTGAGTGGTAAGTAGTCAAGTCAGACACTAGGGCTGCATCCCTCTTCTCTACCCTTCATTCTCCGGAAGGGTGAATTTACAGTCTGACCTCAAATACTAGACATAACATAGTAAAAGTAAATCTGTGGCACTCCAATTACTGTGATATGTTACGTTTGGTATAGTTACAAAAGAGAGAAGGTTACTTAAGGCAAAAAAAAAAAGAAGGGATGTAAAGGTTTTCCTCCTCTTCCTCTGAAGAGGAGAGGCGAGACGGATCGGAGGACCAATATGCGGCGTGGTAAGTGTCCATGGTTCTTTCAATGAGAAATACTCAACATGAACACAACTGATACAAAGAACAATAAACATGAAACGAACGAAAACCAAAACAGTACCGTGTGGTGAAAAACACAGACACGGAAACAAACACCCACAAACAAACAGTGAAACCCAGGCTACCTAAGTATGATTCTCAATCAGAGACAACTAATGACACCTGCCTCTGATTGAGAACCATACTAGGCCGAAACATAGAAATCCCGAAATCATAGAAAAAACAAACATAGACTGCCCACCCCAACTCACGCCCTGACCATACTAAATAATGACTAAACAAAGGAAATAAAGGTCAGAACGTGACAAGGGAAGATGGGTGGCCATATGATGGAACTGTCTATCAACTCAAAGATTGTGTGTTCGAATCACATCATGGACGACATCAGTATTTTTAACTTGTTAGCAACTTTGCAACTACTTACTACTTATTATCTACTTTGTAACTATAAACTTAACATGTGAGCTAACCATTCCCATAACCTTAATGTAACCCCTAACACTAAACTTAATCCCTAAAACCTAGCCTAGATAATGTTAGCAACTGACCCACATAGCTAACATTAGCCACCACAAAGTGAAATTCATAACATATCATACAAAATTGACGATGGACATCTACAAATTAATACATACTATGTGAGATTTTACATATCATACTAACATTTACCATGTTACATTTGTTGCTGAGACCAGGGTGGAACAACACTGTGTGCTGTGCACACAATCATGGATTCACCAATAGTTAAATGACAATGTGAATGAAAATATTCAGTACAATAAACACGTGTTATATATTTCACATATTATGTACATTTCTTCAACAGAGCTAAATATTTGTCCGAAAATCTGCAATTGTTGTCCGGAGGGTTGGATGCTGTTGGGATCCAGCTGTTACTTCCTGTCGACTCAGAGGAAAACCTGGGAACAGAGCAGACTGGACTGTCTGAACAGAGGAGCAGACCTGATGATCATAAACAGCAAGGAGGAACAAGTGAGTGAGTGAGTGAGTGAGTGAGTGAGTGAGTGAGTGAGTGAGTGAGTGAGTGAGTGAGTGAGTGAGTGAGTGAGTGAGTGAGTGAGTGAGTGAGTGAGTGAGTGAGTGAGTGAGTGAGTGAGTGAGAGAGAATCAATGTAACTGGTCAGTAATGTATCTTCCAGTACTTAACACAAGCAGTCTATAGTAGTTGACAATATCAGTATCTTTATCAACAACAGAAGTTTCTCTGTGGCCTCAACAAGATTGTCTGGATTGGTCTGACTGACTCCGTTACTGGGAGGACACGGAAATGGATGCATGGCACACCACTGACCACGGCAAGGTAAGAGTCTAATGCTCTAATAACAATGACCACCCCAAGGTAAGAGTCTAATGCTCTAATAACACTGACCACCCCAAGGTAAGAGACTACTGATCTAATAACACTGACCACCCCAAGGTAAGAGACTACTGCTCTATAATAACACTGACCACCCCAAGGTAAGAGACTACTGCTCTATAATAACACTGACCACCCCAAGGTAAGAGACTACTGCTATAATAACACTGACCACCCCAAGGTAAGAGACTACTGCTCTATAATAACACTGACCACCCCAAGGTAAGAGACTACTGCTCTATAATAACACTGACCACCCCAAGGTAAGAGACTACTGCTCTAATAACACTGACCACCCCAAGGTAAGAGACTACTGCTCTATAATAACACTGACCACCCCAAGGTAAGAGACTACTGATCTAATAACACTGACCACCCCAAGGTAAGAGACTACAACTCTATAATAACACTGACAACCCCAAGGTAAGAGACTACTGATCTAATAACACTGACCACCCCAAGGTAAGAGACTACAACTCTATAATAACACTGACAACCCCAAGGTAAGAGACTACAACTCTATAATAACACTGACCACCCCAAGGTAAGAGACTACTGATCTAATAACACTGACCACCCCAAGGTAAGAGACTACAGCTCTAATAACACTGACCACCCCAAGGTAAGAGACTACTGATATATAATAACACTGACCACCCCAAGGTAAGAGACTACTGCTCTATAATAACACTGACCACCCCAAGGTAAGAGACTACTGCTCTATAATAACACTGACCACCCCAAGGTAAGAGACTACTGCTCTATAATAACACTGACCACCCCAAGGTAAGAGACTACTGCTCTATAATAACACTGACCACCCCAAGGTAAGAGACTACTACTCTATAATAACACTTACCAGGCAAGTCAGTTAAGAACAAATTCTTATCTACAATGATGACCTACCCCGGCCAAACCAGGATGACGCTGGGCCAATTATGCGCCGCCCTATGGGACTCCCAATCTCGGCCGGATGTGATACAGACTACTGCTCTCTGATAACACTGACCACAGTTTAAGGAGTTGGACTGATTCTCTGTGTTCATACTCTAGGTTCTGAGAGAGAGTCCAGTCTAACTCTGTGCTGTTCATACTCTGGGTTCTGAGAGAGTGATCAATGTAACTCTGTTGTTTCTACTGCAGCTATTGGAGGAGTGGAGGCCCTTATGGTGGTGGAGTGGAGAACTGTGTGGTTGTACGTTACTGGTCATCAGGATACAGAAAAGGGTGGGACTATCAGTGTTCAAATCCACAGTTCTGGATCTGTGAAAAAGGCCTCTTGTAGGTACTGCTGTTTAAGGAACTCTGAAGACGGATTCTATATTTTGTTAGAATGGCACTCTGAACTAGACTTTGGAAAGAAAGGCACACACACACACACACAAGCATGAACACATACAAAACAAATGAGGTATATATCACCCAATAGCTGCTGTCAATGTTTAAATGTACAGTTCATTATGTAGCATTGCATGTAGGCTGTACACAATTCTCTCTCTCTACCGCTACCTTTCTCATGTTGATGGTTGTTTACACTGTTGAAAGGTTACGTGATGATTCCACCTAGTGGTTAACGTGAGAGATGGACTCACCATAGAGTTGAAAAAGTGGTATTACAGACTGGCCTACTGGCTTTTCCTCAATTCATCCTTCCTCGATTACTCCTCGCATCCTCTCTCCTCCCCTCCTTCTCAAAACACATTGGAGAAAACATTCCGTGGGAGGGACCTTCTCCTCTAATACTGGTGAGGAGGAGAGGATTTTATGTTAAGATTTAGATGAGTGTGTAGACACACCACACTCTAAAATGCTTGTATTCATTGTTTTTATTAGCAACATGTCATGTGATTTGCCATGCTTCCGCTAAGTTCATTAATCATTTTTCTCTATTTTTTTCATGATCGATTATTATCATCAATCCTTTTTATAATGAGAAGAACAAAGGCACAGATTAATAAATAAATGAACAATGTCCCCTGACGTCTACCAGCTTCCTGATTGAATGTGATTGGATCGTTTAAGTGTGACCTGCAGTTGGACACAGATGACAGAACAGGACTTAGAGGACACACACTGTGTGCAGGCAGACATACACACATGCACGAACGCACACTATGAAGTTCCCCTTTTAAACCTCTGATAAAGATGCAGACAGATTTCTTACACACACTTCTGAATATTTTCTCACACTGATGTCACACACACACAGCATAGATAGGACAAAAGGCCCATATATGGCCATCGATGGCCAGTCACGGAGTGCAAGCCATAACGTGTCTTTCTTATGGACAACGACACCAGCAGGACTTGCAAAATATGACGTCCTGCTTGAAGGTGATTGGATACTTAAGACATTCTATCAACTGAAGTGCACTGCAGACAGACAGACATCAGAGAGGTACCAGTGGAGACACACATCAGAGTAACTACTCAACTACTAGTAATCATACAGTAGATATTACCATTAGGAGTCAGTTAGAAAGGTAATCATACAGTAGATATTACCATTAGGAGTCAGTTAGAAATGTAATCATACAGTAGATATTACCATTAAGAGTCAGTTAGAAAGGTAATCATACAGTAGATATTTCCATTAGGAGTCAGTTAGAAATGTAATCATACAGTAGATTTTACCATGAGGAGTCACTTCCCCAAGTACACCAGGAAGTTTCTCAGGAATCAGAAAAAAGGTGAAAAGAAGTAGCAGAAGGTGACCAGCTACAGACCAATTACAAAAACCTGACTGAGGAGAGGCCAGCTGCAGACCAATTACAACAACATGACTGAAGAGAGAGAACAGCTACAGACCAATTACAGCAACCTGACTAAAGAGAGAGATCAGTTACAGACCAGTAACAACAACCTGACTGAGGAGCATGACCAACTACAGACCAGTTCCAAAAACCTGATTAAAGAGAGAGACCAGCTACAGACCAATTACAACAACCTGACTGAGGATAGAAACCAGCTACAGACCAATTACAACAACCTGACTAAAGAGAGAGACCTTTTACACAACAATTACAACACCCTGGGCCTCCGGGTGGCGCAGTGGTTAAGGGCGCTGTACTGCAGCGCCAGCTGTGCCACCAATGACTCTGGGTTCGCACCCAGGCTCTGTTGTAACCGGGCGCGACCGGGAGGTCTGTGGGGCGACGCACAATTGGCCTAGCGTTGTCCGGGTTAGGGAGGGGTTGGCCGGTAGGGATATCCTTGTCTCATCGCGCACCAGCGACTCCTGTGGCGGGCCGGGCGCAGTGCCCGCTAACCAAGTTTGCCAGGTGCACAGTGTTTCCTCAGACACATTGGTGCGGCTGGCTTCCGGGTTGGATGCGCGCTGTGTTAAGAAGCAGTGCGGCTTGGTTGGGTTGTGTATCGAAGGACGCATGACTTTCAACCTTCGTCTCTCCGGAGTCCGTACGGGAGTTGTAGCGATGAGACAAGATAGTAGCTACTAAACAATTGGATACCACGAAATTGGTGAGAAAAACGGGGTAAAAATGTATTTAAAAAAATATATATAATAATTACAACACCCTGACTAAAGGGAGAGACATGCTACAGACCTATTACAACAACCAAATTAAAGAGATAGATCAGCTGGAGAAGGAGTAGAAGATATAGCAGAGGAGATAGAGAGGAGATAGGAGGAGAGGAATCTAGAAAAGACTAATTGAGATAGAGCCTTAGTTTCAGAGAGAGACATCGAGGAAAAATAATAATTTTAGGAGAATGAGGAAAGGAGGAAAAAAAATACAAATAATTATTTTGTTTAGATTTAGAGGAGAGTGTGTAGTCATACTGTACTCTGTAAAATGCTTCTTCATTATTTTTATTAGCAACATTGCCATCAGCTTATGCTTAGTTAAAAATACATGTTTTCATAAAACAGTGTGACCTGCAGTTGGACACACACACAGCTGGCAGAACAGTACTGAGAGAATACACACACACACACACACACACACACACACACACACACACACACACACACACACACACACACACACAGCTGGCAGAACAGTACTGAGAGAATACACACACACACACACACACACACACACACACACACACACACACACACACACACAGCTGGCAGAACAGTACTGAGAGAATACACACACACACACACACACACACACACACACAGAAGGCGGAACAGTACTGAGAGCACACACACACACACACACACACACACACACACACAGAAGGCGGAACAGTACTGAGAGCACACACACACACACACACACACACACACACACAGAAGGCGGAACAGTACTGAGAGAATACACACACACACACACACACACACACACACACACACACACACACAGAAGGCGGAACAGTACTGAGAGCACACACACACACACACACACAGAAGGCGGAGCAGTACTGAGAGCATACACACACACACACACACACACACAGAAGGCGGAACAGTACTGAGAGCACACACACACACACACACAGAAGGCGGAACAGTACTGAGAGCATACACACACACACACACACACAGAAGGCGGAATAGTACTGAGAGCATACACACACACGCAAACATTCTGAGAAAGATGCTGACATAGATTTACCCCACACACTTCTGAATAACTCCTTACACTGATGTCACACACTTCTGAATAACTCCTGACACTGATGAATAACTCCTTAC